>NC_025997.2:87721059-87850122 GCF_000442705.2 Elaeis guineensis
GGCTTAATTTGATTAAGCCAATGGATTGAGATTAAGTCTAATTAAATATGATTTAATTAGATTTATTTTGGGCTTGATTGGATCAAGTCCAATTGGTTTATTGGATAAGCCAAGTGCAAGGAAAAACTAGTCCTAGTTCAACTAGAACTTGGTCAATCTAATTTCTAATTTGATTAAAAAATTAAATCAGATTTAAATCTAATTTAATCTGATTAAATTAGGTTCTTAATTGGGTTAAGACCTATTTTAATTGGGTTGATCTAATTTTGATTTGATTTGGTTTGGGAAACCAAATTAAAACAAGTCATAAGACAGAATCCTAGTAAGACTAGGATTCCACCTTGCGCCACATAATCCTTCTCCACGCCTCTCTCTTATTCAACACCAATCTCCACTTATTTTGTGTGACAAAAGCCCTCTCCCAGATTTCTCCCACATTCACAAAAGGTCTCCTCTCTTCTTTCTTACATGGAAGGTGGTTTGGATCAAATCTAAAAAGAATAAGTTTGGATTTCGAATTCTATGAGATAGAGTTTTAGAAATCCAAAACTCTTTCAATTTTGCACCGAATTTATCCAATTTTTTTTGGAATTTTGTGACTTTTAGGGTATATATTGTGCACCCTTTTCTAGTGATCCATGCACGAAAATATGAAGGAGGTGCTCAAGACTTGGGCGTCCCTTAACTTACCATGTTTGGATAAGCCTTGACTAGGTGGTTGACCTACACAAGGACTCTATCATATCTCTCTATATAAGATGACATTCTTCATGAAATTTTAGAAGAAATTAGAAATTTGAGAGACCTTTGTGCCAGCTAAAATTAGAGAGAAATACCTTTGGGTCATGGAGATATAAAAGATGCAAGTTTGGGTATCTAGAGAGAAAAACGTGAAGAAGAAGAGGGTCTTCTTCTTGGGTTTTTGTTTTCATATCTTTCCTCCCTCCATCTTGAGTTTCCTGAAAGTGTCTCAGATCTAAACTCCTCCTTTTACTTTCCATCTTTGAAAGAGTCCAAATCAAGAAGAAGGAGGTACCTGATCAACCATCAAAGAAGGATCAGTGCAGTACTAGCATACTGTGCTGATTTTCTGAAGCAGGACTTCTGATCAAGATTCGTGGGCTCGTGTGGATGACTCCTAGAGGCCGGATGCGTGTGCAGCTTGCAACATCATCCTCAAGCCCAGATCAACAAGGTTAGAATATCTAACTTGTAAGGTTATAGATCTGATCTATTGTTTAATACATACATTAGATGTAGCTAGTATAGAAACATGTTGATATGATCAACATGTAGTTCATACTATATTTATATATTTTAATTTCTGATTTAATACTATGTAATAATCATGTAATAGGATCTTAGATCTAAGGATTTTTGATTTTAGAAAATAAATTTTGATTTATTTTAGTCTTCCGCTGTATGATCTTGAAAAAGTTTCAAGATCTAACCCTGAAACCCTAGATCTGGTTCCATCAATTGGTATCAGAGCCTAGGTTCTTTATTACATGATTATTTATACATGCTTAGATTATTTTTTAGATTAGATCTAATTTATAATCTGATTATTAAATCTGAAATTAAAATTTTAGATCAATCACAAACTGCAAGGTTGTCCTGCTGTAAGGTTTACCCCTTACAGTGCAAAGGTTGTCCTAGTTTGTGTAGATCTATCTTTAATCATAAATTTATTAGATATGATCTAAATTAAATTTATGATTTATTAGATTTAAAAGATGTTTAAATCTGAAATAAAATCTCTTTGTTAATAATTTTTGTGCAAAGAAATTATTTAAAGTTGAAATTGTTTCAATTACATGAACCTGTTTAGATTAGATCTAAAGTAGTTTCATGTTTATTTCACTTGCATCTTGATTATGAATCAACATGCAATATGGTTGGTAGAATCATATTGTAAAATTATTTTACAAATATGAAAATTATTTTTTGAAAAGCCGAACCCAACCTCAGCCCAAAACTTAATTAAGAATTAAGAAGTTGTTTGATTAGGTTCTAGGATTGTGAATTGAAGAACCTAAGACACAAATCATAACACATTGGGTTAATGGGTTAGTGGGAATTAGGTCCATTAATTGGGTTAGACCTATGGTTAGATTAAAGATGAACTTAATTAGAGAATTGACTAAATCTAATCAATTGTTGTCTTAGATTAGGTCAAGAATTTTCTAGATCAATTACAATAGTTGTAGTTGGTCAAGTCTATGTCTTTAACGAGAACCAAATGGACTTGATTCTTGGCTAAGCGGTCTAGCACGAACTGTTAGGTTGATCTAATCGAAACTAATTAAACCAGTTGGTGTCTAAGGTAAACCAGACCGGTGGTTTTTAATTGGGAGCCCGCTTACCTGGCCATTTCTGATGGTGTCTAAGGCAAGCTTTGGCAGACCTCCCACTGATCGAACTTACCTGGCCTCTTGGTGAAATTATGTTTTGATCGGATCGCTTGACTATTCGAGCTGACCCATGTCAACTAGGTAAATCAGTGTGACTGATTTAGGTGCTCCTAGACCAGCCCTGGTCTCCCTTAAGATGACTTGGTGAAGCCAGTGGGAGGATCATGATAAGCTGGTTCATCTGACCTCATCCTCTAAATTATTTAAATCCTCTAAAATTATTAGGTCCTTAAAATGATAAAGTTATGGAGATAACTGAGTCATAGCTCCCCTTAAGGTGTTTGATAATGAGTCCATTAACTCAATAATCATTGCAGACCCAAAGGCCTGGTGCTTGTTGACTAATAGAATTATCTCTCATCATATGATGACTTGAAAGTGTCTCTCTAATGGTGGTTAGGTGAGCCAACCAAAGTTGGGCTTAATCATTCGTTGGTTAGATACACCAAGTATGATCATGTTAATGGTTGGACCTAACCGGATCCTTACAGTGGAGGCCAAAGCCTACTGATTAGATTTCTGGGGCAAAATTAAAATTACTAGAAATTATTTAGAGAAACAATTGGTTATGAACCTACCCTTAGATGTACATGGGTTGACCAACCAAAGTTGGGCTTGTGTGCAGTCTAAGTGGATTCTAGTACCCGCTAAGGAATTAGGGTAATTCCTCGAGTTGGAGGTAGAGGCTACCAATTCGAATAAAATAGTGGGAGAAACCTTTTGATTAAAGTTCAAATCTTTAGGTTTAATGAATCAATTACTAATTAGGTTATGGTTCTCCTTTGTGCAAATATGGCAACTTCCCTATCGCTCCGATCATTGTTGGACAATGATAAGTTGGTGGGACCCAACTTCGGTAGCTGGTATCGAAAGTTGAAGATAGTCCTGGAGCATGAACGGATCCTATATGTGATAATAGATCCTACACCTGAGGAGCCAGCTGTCAATGCACGTGGAACAATCAGAGATACTTACCAGAAGTGGCTCAATGATCGGACCACGGTGCACTGTATCATGCTGGCTATCATGAGCGACGAGTTCAGTCGCAGATTCGAGACGGCTCAGCCAAAGGACAAGCTTCAAGTGTTGGAGGATGCCTTTGGCACACCCGATGACGTGGAGAGGCACAAGACTAGTTGTGCCATCTTCAACGCCAAAATGCAGGATGGTGCCTCTGTCACTGATCATGTATTGTACATGATCGAACTGATGGAATGATTGAGCAAGCTCGACTTTTCCTTGCATGAGCAGCTTGGGAAAGATGCAATACTGAACTCGCTGCCCAAGTCTTATCTCCCATTCCTCACTCATTATAGAATGACAAAGCCTGAAGAGAACTACCATGGGTTACTGGGGTTGCTTCAGACCTTTGAGAAGGATCACCAACTTCACAAGGAGTCGGTGAATTTAGTGGGAGGTTCGTCTTCTGGTTCTCGACCATTTAAGAAAGGGAAGAAGAACAAGAAGAAGAAAGTAAAGAAGGTGCAAGTTCAGGCTAGGACATCAGTGCAGAGCCAGACCAAAAAGGTCAAGCTTGATAAGAGTCTATTCTACTGGCAAGCACCCTAGATTAGATAGTGTGTCAGATATCTACTTATGGCACTGTAGGCTAGGTCATATAAACAAGAACAGAATAAACAGGTTGACTCAAGAGGGAATCCTCGAAGTTAGTGATTGTGAATCACTTCCAACCTGTGAGTTCTGTCTTCTTGGTAAAATGACCAAGTCACCTTTTACTGAAAAAGGTGAGAGAGCTATTGAGCTCTTGAGCCTAGTACATACTGATGTATGTGGGCCCATGAGCACCAGTCCTAGAGGTGGATATTTCTACTTCATAACTTTCACGGATGACCTATCCCGATATGGATATGTCTATCTGATGAAACATAAGTCGGATTCATTTGAAATATTCAAACGATTCTGAAGTGAAGTAGAAAAATAAACTGGGAAGAGTATTAAAACTCTTCGATCTGATCGAGGAGGAGAATACCTTTCTAGTGAGTTTCTCACATATCTAGGAGAGAATGGGATTCTCTCCCAATGGACTCCTCCAAGAACACACAGCATAATGGTGTGTTTGAAAGGAGGAATCGGACTTTGTTAGACATGGTCCGATCCATGATGAGTTTTGCTAGCTTGCCGATATCCTTCTGGGGATATGCACTCGAATCGACCTGTTATCTGTTAAATAGGGTTCCAAGTAAGTCTATAATTAAGACTCCATATGAGATATGGATGGGACGTAAGCCAGCACTTTCACACCTTAGGGTTTGGGGGTGCCCGGCCTATGTCAAACGATTAGTCACAGACAAACTTGGACCTAGGTCTGACAAATGCTCATTCATAGGGTACCCCAAAGAGACAAAAGGATATTTTTTCTACCATGCTGATGAACAAAAGATGTTCGTCAGCCTTAAGACAATCTTTTTAGAAAAGGAGTTCCTTGGTGAATGAACCGTTGCCTCTAAGATTGAACTTGATGAAGTCCAACAGGTAGAAGGACCGACACCAATAGCTGAACCTGAGTCGGATATGATTAGATCAGATCCGGAGCCCAATATACCTGTACCATTAAGGTGATCCGATAGAGTACCGTGTCAGTCGGACAGATACTATGGTTTCTTGGTCCGGGACGGTGATCCCATCGAACTTGATGAGAATAATGAGGATCCGATCACCTATATGGATGCTATGCAGAGATCTGATTTCGAGAAATGGCTTGAAGCCATGAAATCCGAAATGGAGTCCATGAAGGTCAACGATGTATGGACATTGGTTGACCCACCTGAAGGGGTTAAACCCATTGGGTGTAAATGGGTCTTCAAAAGGAAGAGGGGCACAGACGGAAAGGTGGAGACCTATAAAGCCCGTCTGGTTGCCAAGGGGTATCGTCAACGTTATGGTATTGACTATGACGAGATATTTTCCCATGGCAATGCTCAAATCTATTCGGATAATGCTTGCAATAGCTGCCCATCTGGATTATGAGATCTGACAGATGGATGTAAAGACAGCTTTCCTGAATGGAGAGCTGACTGAAGAGGTGTATATGATACAACCTGAAGGGTTTACATCCACAGATGAGTCCAAGGTGTGCAAGCTTCAGAGATCCATTTATGGACTGAAGCAAGCTTCTCGGAGTTGGAACATACGTTTTGATAAGGTGATCAAAATGTATGGCTTCATTAAGAATGGAGAAGAGCCCTGCATCTATAAATGGGCAAATGGTCCAGTTGTGGTATTCCTTGTCTTGTACGTGGATGATATTCTCTTAATCGAGAATGACATCCCCGCACTACAGGGAATAAAAGTTTGGTTGTCATCACAGTTCTCCATGAAGGACTTGGGTGAAGCATCCTACATCCTAGGGATGAAGATCTATAGGGATAGATCTAAAAGGATGCTTGGGTTATCCCAGTCCATGTACATAGACACTGTGCTGAAGAGGTTCAGCATGGAGAATTTCAAGAAGGGCTATCTACCGATAGGCCATGGAATTTCTCTCTCTAAGAAGGATTGTCCGACAACTCCTGAAGAGAGAGAGCGTATGAGTAGAGTCCCATATGCTTCAGCCGTGGGATCTATCATGTACGCCATGACATGTACAAGATCAGATGTGGCATACTCACTAGGAGTAGTGAGTAGATACCAATCTGATCCTGGAGAAGATCACTGGAAAGTGGTTAAAGCCATCCTTAAGTATTTGAGAAATACTAAGGACCAATGGTTGGTTTATGGCGAGTCAGATCTGAAACTTGTGGGGTTCACATACTCTAGCTTCCAATCTGACCATGATGACAGTAGGAGCGTGTCGGGTTATATCTTTACTCTGAATGGTGGAGCCATCTGCTGGAAGAGTTTCAAGCAGCATACTGTGGCAGACTCTGTTTGTGAAGCGGAGTATATCGCAGCATCAGATGCCGCGAAGGAAGCTGTGTGGCTGAGGAAATTCATCAACGAGCTCGGAGTAGCACCCTCCCTCAATGGTCCGGTACTGCTCTACTGTGACAGTACTGGTGCCATAGCTCAGGTGAAGGAACCCAAAGCACATCAGCGGATGAAGCACATCTTGTGTTGCTTCCACCTGGTCCGAGAGATCGTAGATCGAGGTGACATCGACCTTCAGAAGATCAATGGAAAGGAGAACCTAGCCGACCCCTTCACTAAAGCCCTGGCAATAAAGGAGTTCGACAACCACAAGTCGAAGATGGGTATTAGATACTGTGCCGAGTAGCTTTAGGACAAGTGGGAGTTGTTGGAAAATGTGTCCCAAAAAGCCAATCATCAAGCTGTTGACGGTTGAGCAACCAAGTATTGTAATTGATTTGTTAATAAATAAAATATATTTGGCATCTTCATCATAAGCTTTCATCTTCTAATGAACTCCGTTGTTATGATGAAGTCCTTAGGACTATTTAGGTTTGATAAAGAGAGGATTTATCGATTAGTCCTTAAAACTGTTCACGACCAAATGATAGGCTGTTAATAAGGATGACAGCTTCTATCGAGCATAGGTCACTGTAGGCCATATGGGTTGGTTGTCCTCTTAACCAAGGAGTGTGGAGACACTGGTATGGCATACAGGTGAGATGTAAGGGTATATCATCATTGAACGTGACCAACTCCAGAGTATTCTACTGTCGAGAATATCTCTGATGGGATATAGGTATAAGTGTCCCTTAGACCTGAGATCGCCTCAGTGACTTGCAAGCAACTCACTGTGCTTTGGTACTGGACTAACTGAATTTCTAATTCAGAGATGGAAGGCTTCTGGGCACAGTCAAGTACTTGCGAAGTCAGAGTGTGATCGAGATGGGATTGACCACTCCAAGAGTTGGAGAAGAATGAGTCGCTGTATTTTAATTTAGCAAAATCTTGGCCAGGGTAATCCATCAGATGGATTTGATATTTTGAAATACAATGTGGACTACCTGATCAGAGTTGACAGTTAAACTCTGAGGTATCCTATGATCATTTTGGTCAAGGGGATGAATTATATGAAAACTATATCCGTATGGGTTCTAAGGATGTTGTTCTACACATTCGACCTATCCGATCGTCGGGTACCATTGCTAGATGGTCACTTCGATTGGTATAAGAATTTATTCCTATGCTACCGGCTTAGGTTCGGACCTATGAGGTCACACACATTAGAGTTCATGATCTGATCGGATGGTTGATCAACGATTAAGAATCGTTCTAGGATTAAATGATCAATACGATTGACATTTAACCCAGTGCAAGTGTTGCAGGAGGATCGATTAGCAATTTGATTGCTAATTGGCTTAATTTGATAAGCCAATGGGCTGAGATTAAGTCTAATTAAATATAATTTAATTAGATTTATTTTGGGCTTGATTGGATCAAGTCCAATTGGTTTATTGGATAAGCCAAGTGCAAGGAAAAACTAGTCCTATTTCAACTAGGACTTGGGTCAATCTAATTTCTAATTTGATTAGAAAATTAAATCAGATTTAAATCTAATTTAATCTGATTAAATTAGGTTTTTAATTGGGTTAAGACCTATTTTAATTGGATTGATCTAATTTTGATTTGATTTGGTTTGGGAAACCAAATTAAAACAAGTCATAAGATAGAATCCTAGTAAGACTAGGATTCCACCTTGCGCCACATAATCCTTCTCCACGCCCTCTCTCTTATTCAACGCCAATCTCCACTTATTTTGTGCAACAAAAGCCCTCTCTCAGATTTCTCCCACGTTCACAAAAGGTCTCCTCTCTTTTTTCTTACATGGAAGGTGGTTTGGATCAAATCTAAAAGGAATAAGTTTGGATTTCGAATTCTATGAGATAGAGTTTTAGAAATCCAAAACTCTTTCAATTTTGCACCGAATTTATCCAATTTTTTTTTAGAATTTTTGTGGCTTTTAGGGTATACATTTTGAACCCTTTTATGATGATCCATGCACAAAAATATGAAGGAGGTGCTCAAGAGTTGGGCGTCCCTTAACTTGCCATGTTTGGATAAGCCTTGACTAGGTGTTTGACCTAGATAAGGACTCTATCATATCTCTCTATATAAGATGATTTTATTCATGAAATTTTAGGAGAAATTAGAAATTTGAGAGCCCTTTATCTCATCCAAAAATAAGAGAGAAATACCTTTGGGTCGTGGAGATATAAAAGATGCAGGTTTGGGTGTCTAGAGAGAAAAACGTGAAGAAGAAGAGGGTCTTCTTCTTGGGTTTTTGTTTTCATATCTTTCCTTCCTCCATCTTGAGTTTCCTGAGAGTGTCTTAGATCTGAAACTCTTCCTTTTACTTTCCATCTTTAGAAGAGTCCAAATCAAGAAGAAGGAGGTACCTGATCAACCATCAAAGAAGGATCAGCGCAGTACTAGCATACTGTGCTGATTTCCTGAAGCAGGACTTCTGATCGAGATTCGTGGGCTCGTGTGGACGACTCCTAGAGGCCGGATGCGTGTGCGGCTTGCAACATCATCCTCAAGCCCAGATCAACAAGGTTAGAACATCTAACTTGCAAGGTAATAGATCCGATCTATTGTTTAATACATACATTAGATGTAGCTAGTATAGAAACATGTTGATATGATCAACATGTAGTTCATACTATATTTATATATATTTTAATTTTTGATTTAATACTATGTAATAATCATGTAATAGGATCTTAGATCTAGAGATTTTTTAATTTTAGAAAATAAATTTTGATTTATTTTAGTCTTCCGCTGTATGATCTTGAAAAAGTTTCAAGATCTAACCCTGAAACCCTAGATCTGGTTCCATCAGAACCTTAAGGCTGGCATCTCCAAGAAGAAAGCGAAGAAGGTCTCTGTCAAAGGTACTTGCTGTCACTGTGGCAAGGAGGGCCACTGGAAGAAGAATTGCAAGGAGTACCTTGCAACCAAGAAACTGACAAATGTTGCCAAAGATTTGTATATGATACAAACTAACTTATCATTAAGTACTTTATTTTTAGATTCTTGAGTATTAGATATCGCCTATGGCTCATACCTTTGCAAATCATTGCAGGATCTACAAAAAATAATATCTGAATAAAGGTGACTTCGAGCTGTTCGGTGCTAGTGGAAAGTCCATTCAGGCCGAAGCCATAGGAATCAGGTTTTGAAGTTACCTTCGGATAAAGTTTTGAAATTGAAGACCTATTTTATATTCCAAATATCATTAGAAATATTATTTCTATACCATTGTTATTGAAAAAAATTTTTGAAATAAATGTAAAGAACAATAGTTGTTCTATATATTTTTCTCATAAATATTATGAAAGTACTTTTATTGATAATGGTCTTTTATTTCTGTCACTTAATGATAATGTATTTCATATTGGTAATATGAAAAAAAGAAAGAGAGAGTATGTGAATGTCACATATTTCTGACATTACCAATTTGGTCATATAAATGAGTCAAGAATTAATAAGTTATTCAAAGATAAATTTTTTGATCCTTATGATTATGAATCAAATAGAACTTGTGAATCTTATCTCATAAAAAAATGATCAAGACTCCATTTATTAGACATGGAGAAAGGATGAGTGACATATTGGACCTTGTACATATTGATGTCTGTGATCCAATGTCGACTCAAGCTAGAGGTTGATATTCTTATTTCATCATATTTACTAATGATAGATCTAGGTTTAGATATGTGTATTTA
Source organism: Elaeis guineensis (assembly GCF_000442705.2). Classification (NCBI taxonomy): domain Eukaryota; kingdom Viridiplantae; phylum Streptophyta; class Magnoliopsida; order Arecales; family Arecaceae; genus Elaeis; species Elaeis guineensis. The sequence goes on from NC_025997.2 coordinate 87,731,129, forward strand.
ATGAAATACAAATTTGAAGCCTTTGACAAATTTAAAGAGTATCAAAGAATGGTTGAAAAACAAACTGGTAAAAATATTAAAGCTCTTTGATCTGATCGAGAAGGAGAATACTTGTCTAGTGAGTTTTTTAATTATTTAAAATAAAATAAAATACTCTCTCAGTGGACACCTCCTTATACTCTATAATTAAATAAAATTATGGAAAGAAAGAATCACACCTTATTAGATATGGTGCAGTCCATGATGTATTTCACGAATCTTTCGTTATCCTTCTAGGGATATGCTCTCGAGTCCACAGCATATATCTTAAATAAAGTGCCTTCTAAATCTGTTTCTAGTACTTCATATGAAATATGAAAAGGAGAAAAATCTAATCTTAAGCATCTTAAGATTTGGAGTTGCCCAACTTTTGTTAAAAATATTGATGGACATAAGCTGGATGCTAGATCAGAAAAATATAGATTTGTAGGTTATTCCAAGGGGAGTATAGGATACTACTTCTATAATCCTACTCAACAAAAGGTGTTTGTTGGTAGGCATGTCATTTTCTTGGAGAAAGAGTTTATCTAAGAACATGGTAGTGGAAGGTTTATTGAACTTGAAGAAGTTCAAAACCTACAATCCATCTAGAATTCACAAACTATTTCTCAACCAGATGTGCCCATAGTTGAGGCACAGCCACATACATACCTTCTCTCTGAAGGTCAAGTAGAGTGCATAATGTACCACTCAGGTATGGGTTTATCATTGAGAATGACAATACATCCCACATCATTGAGAATGATGATCCTACGACCTATTCGAAAGCTGTCATGAGTAGTGACTCTGACAAATGGCTCAATGCCATGAAATTCAAGATGGACTCTATGTATACCAACCAAGTTTGGACCTTGGTTGATGCGTCTGAGGATGTGACCCCAATAGACTACAAATGGATCTTCAAAAAGAAAATTGGAGCAGATGGCCAGGTAGAGACCTATAAGATCAGGTTGGTGGCGAAAGATTTCAAACAAAAATAAGGTGTTGATTATGAAAATATCTTTTCACCGGTAGCCATGCTCAAGTCTATTCAGATAATGCTTGCTATTGCAATATACCATGACTATGAGATCTGACAGATGGATATCAAGACTGCCTTTCTTAATGAAAATCTTGAGGAAGAAGTCCATATGACTCAGTCAGTGGATTTGTCTCTAGTGGAAGAGCAAATCAGGTATGCAAGCTGAATAGATCCATTTATAGATTAAAGCAAGCATCGAAGAGCTGGAACATCCATTTTGATGAGACAGTCAAATTATTTGACTTTATCAAAAATATAGATGAACTTTGTGTGTACAAAAAGACTAGTGGGACTGCTATTGTCTTCTTGATCTTATATGTAGATGATATACTGCTCATTGAGAATGATATCTCGATGTTGCAATCGGTCAAGACTTGGCTATCACAAAATTTTTTTATGAAAGACTTGGGTAAAGCATCCTATATACTTGGTATAAAGATCTATAGGGATAGATTAAAAAGGATGCTAGACTTATCCCAGTCTTGGTACATTGATCTTGTGTTAAAGAGGTTCAACATGGAGGGAAGTAAAAGAGGTCACTTGCCCATAGGTCATGGTATACAACTCTCTAAGAAGATGTCTCCTAACACACCTGAAGAGAGAAATAGAATAAGTTCTATTCCTTATGCTTCGGCTGTAGGATCGATTATGTATGTTATGTTATGTACCAAGCCTGATGTGGCCTATACTTTGGACATTGTAAGTAGATTTCAGATTGATCCCAGGGAGGATCATTGAAAAGCTGTGAAAAACATACTCAAGTACTTGAGAAGGACTAGAGATATTTTTCTAATATATGGTGGATCTGATTTAAAACTGAAAGGTTATACTGATTCTAATTTTCAATCTGATTTGGATGATAGAAGATCTATATCTGGATATGTGTTCACTCTGTATGATGGTGCAGTAAGTTGGAAAAGTTCCAAACAGTAAACTGTTGCTGATTTGATCATCGAGACTGAGTATATTACAGCTAATGAGGCTACTAAGGAGGTCGTCTGGATGAAAAAATTTATCATAGAATTGGATGTGGTTTCAGAGATTGAACAACCTGTGCCTCTTTGTTGTGATAATATTGGGACAGTTGCTCAAGCCAAAAAATCAAAGTCTCATCATAAATCAATGCACATCCTAAAATGGTTCCACCTCATTCGAAAGATAGTCGAAAGATGCGATGTGATCGTGGAGCGAGTTGATACCAAGAAAAATATAGCAGATCCATTCACTAGGGCCTTGTCAATGCAATAGTTTGACCACCATCTTGATAGCATGGGTATCAAGTATATGGGCGATTGGCTTTAGTGCGAGTGGGAGATTAAAAGAATAATGCTCTACAAGCCAATCGCATACAAGATGTGATAGGATGCTTATTATAATTTATCTTTCAGACTCGTAATCATTTATATTATTAATAAAAAAAGTATTTTTGATTCATTATATGCTGCATCTTATTATTTTTAAGATTATAATGAACCCCATAGGTCCGGACAATGGTTTTAGGGCCGTGATGAGATCACGCCAGTGAGACCTAAATCCTTAATAGCCATGACCTAAAATATTCTTAGTCGTTGGTTCATTGAGTTGGGGATCAATGATACCGGTAAGACTGGCATGTCCTATGTATGTTCAGAAATGAGAGTGGTTGTTCTCACAACCACTTATGTGGTAACACTAATACAAGGATATAAGTATTCGTTAGAGAATAAGTTCACTGAATAAACCTATGAGAGAATATCAGATGGAGTCTTATTTATATGTCAACTGATGATTCTCTAATGAAAGCTGTGTAAGTGATCCTTTGACCTGAGATCACCATGATACCTTATGTACATGATCCATATTTTGATTCACTTCCTAACTTGGTTCTTTGATCCTTATATGGGGTGTTCAAGATATAGTGAAGTATATATAGAGATTGTGAGTGATAAATAAGGGATCAATCACTCTTAATAAGGAGAGCGAACATCCTATGTGATCTCATAGGTCGGTGATTTTAAAAGTCTTTAGCCAAAGCAGAATGATAATTAGAAAAGAGTTCCTAATGTATCATCAATTGAATCATCACCTTCAAATCGAGATACATAAGGATAAGTGATTGGGTTTGACATATTTTCATACCCATAGCTCATCTGGAATGTTGTTTGACTGAAGAATTGAATTACACGATAACTTACCACGGAAGGATATTTTAATATTTTTTTATCAAAATTTTAAATCTTTGGAATAGTTATGGTACATTGTTAGATGTCAATCTTGACTTGTGGACTCATCAAAATTAAAAGAGTTTAATTATAAAATCAATTAGGAAGAGTCCTAGTTGATTGGAACTTTTTGGATGACCTAATTTCATCGGATTCGGGTTACATCGAAAGTCTTGATCCACTGCTGGCTAGATTTAGAACCCAATGGATCATACACTTTAAAATTTAGCCTTGGTTTAATTCAATTAGAGTTTAATATAAATTTTATGGGTTAATTTGATATTCTAGCACATTGTATTAACCCAAGTTCCTAAATTGGTTTAGATCAAAGTGTTTGAGCTAACCTAGACCTGTTGTCTTTGACCTAATGGATTGGATCTATCTTAATTGGTTTCCTACCTAATTTGAAAAAGTTTCAAGTGGAGAAAGATTTCTCTGCACCCATTAGATGCCACACCAAAATAATAATGCTGCCCCACTTATTTTAACGTGTGAAGATGAAGAGTCCTTCATGAAGACTCTTATCTTAACGTGCTGCCTTTATTTCTCAACCTGTTCTCTTTTGATTTGTCACCAAAATTAATTAGAATTTTTATGACACATAGAAGAGAGAGAGCCCTATGTGAAGGCTCTCTTGCACCATAATTTCACATGGTGAATTTATTCACTACATGAGAAAGTGGAGCACCAAAGGTTGGTGCCTCTTGGTCCCATGACACATCCCTTGGTCCCTTATTTAAAGGGGATGCCCACATGGCTTTGCTACTATATTTTTGGGTTGAAATCAGAGATAAGGGGTGTGAAAATTATAAAAAAAAAATTAAAAAAATTTGAGAAAAAGGCAAGAAAAAATTGAGTGGCAAAAGTTGCAAGAAGGGTGGTGAGATTTTTAGCAAGTATTGCTAGTGTGCCCTAGGGTTTGGTTTTTTTATGTGTTGGAGCCAAAAATCAAATCCTAGATTATGAGATATTTGAAGAGTGTCTTCTTGGTGTCATTCTAGTGGCAAGATCAAAAGCAACTGGGCTTTAGCACGACCGTTCGTAGAGTTCAAAGCCAGCAGTATTCTTGAGAAGAAAAGGCTGCGGCAGCACACCGATTAAAAAGGACCTTGGCTAACTTCTGTGTGGATCACCATTGGAGGGCTTCTACTTTGGAGTCTCATGGAGAACATCAAAATTCCACTTTATCCTTTTTAGTGAAAGTAAAAATTCTATTCTTTTTTGCATGCTTGTTTTGTTTTATCGATATCGGCAAGGTGGTTCTGGGGTTTTGGGTTCGGCTCAATAGTTTTAATTGTTAAAGCTATTGATTGTTTGATTTTAAAATTTTTAAAAATTACTTTTCGCTGTGTAGCCAAAACCCAACACTAACTATACCTTGAAGTTCATTTTTGATTCTACTGGATTGCCACTACATACTGCTAGGTGTCATTGGTGGATTGTGAGAGCTCACTAGGGTTGTTTTGGATCAATAATCCATGATGAGTTAGAGTAAAATTATTTCGATCTATTAAAAAAAATTTCAATAATACTTTAATAGAGATCATTGTATATCTCATTACCAGATAGAATTGAATCTATGGGGCCACACAACAAAGAGATTAGATCTGGAATAAGAAATTGAGCTTATAAAGTGTCAATTGGATTTAGAGAAATTTGATTGGGTTCAAGGTAGCCTTGCTAGCACATGGTTGGATCCAATTTTCTCTTTATATTTGAATTTTTTATTTGATAAGATAATTTAAACTTAATTATTTACTAATAATTTAAATAAATTAGATTCATTGGACTCTAATTGTTGGGTGTCTAAGGTTTCGGATCAAATAAATTAAGGGTGCAAAGTCCTTAATTTATTTCCTTCATAGTTAAGATGGGGCACCACCTTGATTTGATCAAGTTGGGCGAGTCCCATCTTTAGCGGGCATGTGGATCCTAATTAGGGCATCCCTTGGGTGCAAAAAGAGATCTAAATTAGTGGGTGTAAGGGTTCCAATTCTTGGCGCCTAATAGGTTTTCTAAAGGAAGTTGTATAACTAAAGTTATAAGGAAACCTAATGCAAGTAGTACTTGTATTATGAGATTGAATAGAATTCAATCCTTATATCTTTTTAAAGAGACCTCCCCTAAGGTCCCTAGGCATCCAAACCAGTAGCCCACATGCCATAAAGGAGTACCCCCATGCCCTCTCTTCTCCTCCCTTTCTCTTCTCCCTTTGGGCATCCCACATGTCCTCCCCTTGGGCGTCCCTTTTCTTCATGCCCATAACGGCCTTGGGCATCCACCGCTTGTGCTGGTTCTTAGTCTTTGGTAGTAGTATAATCAAGAAAAAAAAGGCAAGAGAAGAAGAGAAGAAGAAGATCAAGAAAAAGATCAAAGAGTTAATCATGATTCAGGCTTCGTACAGATTCGTAGGCTGAATTTTTTTAGAGAAAAAAATTCAATCTTAAGAGGGCTGTTCCAAGCTGATCCTGAGTGGATACTCATAGAGGCTGGGTACTTGCATAGCTAAGAGAGAGCCTCTTCTCTTTTAGATCCAAATTTGAAGAAAAGAATTGCAAAACAGGTATGTGATTCGATCACATGTTAAATTTCAACATGTGTATAATTTCAGCATGTGAACTAGATCCTTGTGATTTATATTTTTATGCATGCATGATATAAATTAAAAGTATTTTAATCATCTATTCTGCTATGGTATTTAAATAAAAAAATTTTAAAACACACATGTATGCCCTAACATACGAATTCAAATAATACCTCCATCCAAATCTAAAATCAGACCATGCTTGCTTAGCTCTTTCATCCCATGATCTCTCATGTGGCTTAGGCGGTAGTGCCATAATCGGTAAGTCTCCTGCTGGTCCTGTGCTGCTACTGCTGCATCAGACTCTCTAATCACCACAGATCTTTTCATCCTGTAGAGGTTGTTCTCCATCCTCCTGTTAGATGTGTGCCCTAGATGCCAGATTGGCCGACACATTCCTATACAAATCTAAGGGCAAATTTATAATTTTGACTATAAATCAATAAATGGGTTATTCTTCTATCACATTGAGTACATTGTGTCTGTGATACATCCTTTGAGTTAGTAGGAATGTCAATTCATATTTTCAAGAGTTGAAAATTTAAGGCATGAATTTACATAACTAACTCATAAACAGCTCTTGACCATAGGATCATCACAAGGATGGTGATCGATCCGGAAGGTTGGTGTATGATCACTTTCTTAGGATAGATATGTCTTGAGTCTACGGTGTGAAGACACCGGAGAGAGAATATAGATATTCATTGAGAACGAGAGTACTGAGCGTGACCATATCGAGCAGTCATAAGGAAGTCTACCTTCTCGTCGATGACTAGCTCGATGCTGTAGTTGTGTGTCTAGTTCTTTGACCTGAGGTGCATTGATAGTTCATCTTGAGTGTGTTATAGTTTGACTACACCATAACTCGATCTCTTAGCCATTCAAAACCTTGAGGTGTATGTTGACTGTAGCATATTCATTGTAAGAACTAGGTCGCACCAAGATGGGATCTATCAACCTCGATAGATGAGAGGAGTGGTCCTATGATAATTGAAAGATTGAGTCCTTAAGCCCATGGCCATGGCAGAGTAAAATAATGAAAAAAGAATTTTCTATTGGAGTTTCACATCAGACTCGGATCTATCGATTGATTCATATGACTGATGTTGGGTTTGACGAGTTCACCTTAACCCTAATTCAGTCAGGACTCATGATAGAGGAACTCAATCACATAGGTAGCTGCATCGAGAGGTTCATCATCAATTCTGATGGGTTGCCACCACATACTGCTAGGTGTCACTGATAGATTTTGGGAGCAATTAGAATGATATTGATGATCGATCATTCTAATTGTCTGAATCAGAAGAGTTCTGATCCATCGAAAGGAGTTTCGATGATGTCAATGATGAGATCACGATATGTCTCATTCCCATATGGAATTGAACCTAACTAGATCACACAAACAAGGGTTAAGGTCTGGATGTCATCAATTGGGCTAACCCAATTAATTTGGATTAGATCCAATTAGGTTCAAGGAAATCGTGCTAGCACTCGTTTGAGCCTAACTTTCTCCTCGTGTAATCTTTTCTATCTCTACTGAGTCAAATGTGATTTGACTCATCCAAAAAATCTTGAGAAGGTTTCTCTCAATCTAAATGAAGCTTGTCCAGCTCAAAAAAAGCTTGTCTTAATTTATGAGATGAATTTAAGACAAGCACCTGCTAATTCCTGTCACCTGCCAATTTCATTTTAGGACATCTGTCAAATATTGACATATGGGTCTTAAACTGAAGAGAGCTTATTGGAGGATTTTTGTGGAGTTCCCATGTGCTAAAACCTAATTGAATTGGGTGCCATAATCAGATTATGGCATGAGCCCAATTGGATTAAAGTGGGCGCCCCAAATGGATAAGAATGAAAGAGTCCTGATAAATATGGACTCTTTGGTGCCACCTTGCTTGTGCTTATCTAAAGTTGGTGCCAACATAGGAGAGAGGGTGGGGGTTTTTATCTGATGTGATTAGATGACATCACTCCATCAATCAAAATTTTTCCAAAATTTATTAGAATTTTTTGATTGGTCGAATGATGTGACACTGTGCAGCATACAGGGTCTATAAAATCTCTGTCTGCGCTTAGGGTTTGTAAGTTTCTGCCCAATACCCAGCCAAAATGATAATACTCTCCTCTTCTCTATATCTTACCTACTCTCCTCTCTCCCCTCTTCACATCCAAAGAGTTGGATGTCCATCTGGCAAAGATCCAAGGTGTGGTGATGCCTGGAACAGGAAGGCTGCAGGACATCTTCGACAGGCTGCTACTCCAACTTCAGAAGGAGTTCTGAAGTACTTCCAAATCAGATAGAGATCTAATTTTTGGAGTGTAAAATTGTGAGGAGAAGATGTTATAAGTCCTTCCTGAGTGGATACTGGTATAGGCCAGACACTTGCACGGCTACATCAGAACCTTAGGCTGTGCTGAGATTATCTACAGGGTAATCAGATTATCCTTGAGGTATTACTTGTTTCCTCATCCCTTTTAGATTTATTTTAGACTTAATATTAGATATAAAAATTAAATCTAGAGATTTAGATCTAAAATAAATATAGAATAATTTTTTTTTAAATTATTTCACCTCAGATTTGATGAAATCTGAAAGATCCTACAAAGGAAAAAGACGGTTTTTCTTCAACTGGTATCAGAGCCAGATTTTTGACTCTATTTTAGATCTAATTTAGATCTAATTTTAATTTTAATTTATCTAAAATTTAATAATTTTAGATATCACATTAGATATGATAAGATCTAAAATTAAAATATTTAAAAATAAATCTAAGAAGATCTAACATGCATAAGATGCATGACTAGACTAGGATTAGTTGAATCTATGAACAGTCTTAAGTTTTATGTTTTAATGAGATTAAAATATAAATTAAATATAATTTATTTTTTATTTTTATAATATTATAAGTATTATAATTAGATCAGAAAATAAAAAATAAAATTTTAATTTTTTCATAAAATTGATCTGTTGCATGCCTAGACTAGTTGTAGAATTATTCCAGTAACTTATCTAGAATAGATTTAATTTTAAATAGTTCAATTTAAATCTTATTTTTTAGATATTATATGTGATGTATCAGATCTGAAAGCATGTTAATTAGATCAATTTTTGATACATGAGATGTATGCAAAGCATGTATTAGTTAGATCTTAAATTGTATATGTGATATGTTAATTTAGATCTAACTAGTTTTGTAGTTAAATTTATATTTCTGATTAAGGTGTTACTCATGGTCGTCCAGTCATAAAAATAAAGTAGAGTTTTAAGACCCTCTCTTCCCATTCAATGGGGTGTTCATATGACGTATAGGGGTGCCGCGCATTTATCCTTAATCAGAAATCAAAATTTACTTTTCTATGAAACCCTAGATCCTGAAATCCTAGGATTTATTTTTTATGCTTTGTTTATGAAGCCAAACTTAATTAATGAATTAAGCTTATGAAATTAAGTTAAGTCTAAAATTGAGAATTTCAGATCTAAGATATTTTCATAAAATTGGGTTCGGGCTTGGGTAGCTCAATTAGGTCTAGCGGTTGATCAAATCGAATTAAGAGTTGGTTAGGTGGGATCATGAAAGCTAATAATTAACCAGCCTAATAGGATTAAGTCTGGGTCAAGGATGAATCATATTTAGATGTGACTCGATCAAGTTAAGACCTAATTTGGCTCAGAGGTTAGAGCCTGGATTGTAGGCTAACCCAATTAGTTCTGGTTCGACAATTTGATGTCTAAGGTAAGTTGAACAGATTCGACCGACTGGTTTTTAATTGGGAGCTACTCGACTCGAATACGTTCTTGTTGAGTTAATGGCATATCCCTCCCACCGGTCTCACTTACCTGGCCATATGTGTTGACTCAGTTCTGATTAGAGGTGGCTAACAATTCGAGCTAACCCATGCCACTAGGTTTGTCATAATTGTTATGACTATGTCAAGTCAAGTTTAATGAGACCTAAATCAAATCTCCCTAAGAAAATATTAAGTCTAGGTCTTCCACCATTGTGGATGTGCGGGCCCTTTCCGGGGTTGATTATTCTCGATTGGTTACAGTGGCTCAGTTGCACCGAGAAGATGCAACCATGTCCATTAGGCATTGGATGCTATGGATTAGAGGATGGGTTGGGCTCAATATTTTAGATACGGTGAGGGACCCAATCAGGAATCTAGTTCGTGTAAATAGTGGGTTTGGCTTAACTAAGGATTAGAGCAATATTTCGGATACGATGAGCTTCATGAATTAGAGATCAAGTTTTGGGTGCACCATGATTAGAGAATCATTGGACAAGAGTTGTCCACTCATTGGTTGACCCATCACCAATAACTGTTAGGTGAGGTGATGAGCCAGTCGATGAGACCACACCACTCACTAAAAATCACTGATCACGAAGATTTTCACATCTCTACCAAGAGAGTGTAGGGATCTGAGAAAATAATGGGAGCTTAATTTGTTTAAAAATGAAACCCCTAAATAAATTGGTTAAGTCTGATTATAAAATCTAACTAGAAATTTTCGACTCTCTACAAGAAACATGTCTACCTCCAACCCCCTGACCAAAATACTAGACACCCACAGATTGACTGGATCCAATTTCAAAGATTGGTTGAGGAACTATAGAATTATTCTGGATTTCAAAAAATTGACTCATGTCTTGGATCAGGACCCACCTACCATGCCAACACGTCCGACTGCTGAACAGAGAGCGTCTCTGAAAAAGTGGATGGATGATGATAACAAAGCAAGGTACTACATATTGGGTGCAATGTTTGATGACTTGCAGCACCAGCATGAGAATATTTTGACTACCCACCAAATGTTGGCTCACCTGTAAGAGTTATTTGGTGAACAAAGTCATGCGGCCAAGTATCAAGTCTGTCAAAGACTTTTTAAGGTCAAGATGCATGATGGGCAGTCAGTTCAAGATCATTGTTTGACAATGATCAAGGATCTTGAGGAGCTTGAGAAGCTCGGTATCATCTTAGACAAGATTTTTCAGATTGATGTGATCCTTTAGTCCTTGTCCGATGCATATGGTCAGTTCATCATGAACTTCCATATGCATAAGATGTAGTGTACCTTGGCCGAGTTAATGAACATGCTGGTTACGACTGAGCTTTCCATGAAGGGTTCAAAAGGCTCAGTTCTTACTATGGAGCAGACTTCTTCCAAGAGAAAGTCTTTTGAAAAGAAAAAGAAGTCTGCGAAGAAGCAGAAGGTGGATGGCAAGAAGAAGAAGACAGAACCGAAGAAAAAGGCTGCTGATAAGGGAAAATATTTTCACTGCCAATCAGACGGCCATTGGAAGTGAAACTATCCTCAGTACCTGGCCACCCTAAAGAACAAGAAGGATGATCCTTCTGGAGGTATGCTCATTATAGAATCTAACCTTACGGTTTCTTTTGCATCAAGTTGGGTACTTGACTTTGATTCTAGTGCTCATTTATGCACTTCTATGTAGGGTCTTGAGGAGAGCAGGAGGCTGAGGGATGGGAAGATGATCCTATGCATCAGGAACGGAGCAAGAGTTGCTGCCGTGGTCGTGGAAACCTACCCTCTATGATTACCATTAGGATTAGATTTATTTCTTAGAGATTGTTATTATGTGCCTGCAGCAAGCAGGAATTTGATTTATGTTTTATGTTTAGCACAAGAAGGCTATGTGATTAGCTTTCATAAGGACCATTATAATATTTTTTATAAAAATAATAAAGTTGAAGATGATTTTCTTATTAACAGTCTCTATCAGCTATATATTGATGTATCTGTATTTAATATCGAGCAAAATATGAATGCCATAGGAATTAAAAGGCCTATAGATAGTCTAAATGATAGGTATCTATGGCACCTAAGGCTAGGTCATATAGCGAAAGATAGGGTTAACAAATTGGAAAAATCTGAGCTATTGAGTCCGTTGACTTTCGAGTTATATCCAGTTTGTGAATCATGCCTTCAAGGCAAAATGACCAAGCTTTCTTTTGTGGGACATGGGGAAAGGGCCACAGACCTACTTGCCCTAGTACATGCGGATGTGTGCAGCCCATTTGATGTGCCGGCTAGAGGCAACTATGTCTACCTCATTACCTTTATCGATGATATGTCTAGGTATGGGTATGTGTTTCTAATGAAACACAAATCTGAAGCTTTTGAAAGGTTCAAAAAATTCAGACATGAAGTAGAAAAACAAACAGGAAAGCCCATTAAGGTTCTTCGATCAGATCGAGGAGGTGAATACCTTAGTCGGAAGTTCTTAGACTATCTTAAGGATAATGGTATAGTCTCTCAATAGACTCCACTTGGAATGCCTCAACTCAACAGGGTTTCAGAATGGAGAAATCGGACCCTATTAGATATGGTCCGTTCCATGATGAGCTTCACGGACCTTTCTGAATTTCTTTGGGGATATTGTCTCATGACAGTAATTTATGTATTGAATAGGGTTCCCTCTAAAACCATTCCTACCACACCGTATGAGATATAGTATGGTAAGAAGTCAACTCTGAATCATCTCAGAATTTAGGGTTGTCCGGCTCATGTCAAGAGACAGCAGACGGACAAGTTAGAGTTCAGATCTTTTAGAGCTCAGTACATAGGATATCCTAAAGAGTCATTAGGATACTTTTTTTATATTTCGAAAGACCAGAAATGTGATTATGAGTCAAAATGCTACTTTTTTTGAAAAATAGTTTATTCAAGATGGTGGCATCGGAAGAATAATAAAGCTCAAGGAGAATGTCTCCCAAGAGCAACGAGCTAATGAACCTGAGGAACCAAATCAATCAAAACCAGTCCTAACACAACCTCTTCCACCTCGTAGATCGACTAGGGTTTTTCGTCCTCCTGAAAGGTACTTGGGTACCATACAAGAGGATGTAGAGGAAATGTTCCTCACAAAAAATGGGGTTCATAGTAATGATCCCAAGACCTATAACGAGGCAATATCAGATATCGACTCTGAGAAATAGTTAGAGGCAATGAGATCAGAAATTGACTCGATGCACTCAAACCAAGTCTGGATCTTGGTAGATCCACCTGAAGGTATTGTATCTATTGGGTGTAAATGGATCTTCAAGAAAAAGATAGGTGCAAATGGGAATGTGGAGACATTCAAGGCTAGGCTCGTAGTGAAAGGTTATAGTCAGTGCGAAGGCATTGACTATCAGGATACCTTCTTGCTTGTAGCCATGCTAAAATCCATCCGCACATTGCTTGCTGTTGCAGCCTATTTTGATTATGAAATATGGTAGATGGACGTGAAAATGGTGTTCTTAAATAGACATCTTGAGGAAGATATCTATATGGAACAGTCGCTTGGTTTCACATCCAGTGATGATGATCACAGGATCTGCAAGCTGCAAAGATCTATTTATAGACTTAAGCAAGCATCTCGGAGCTGGAATACTCATTTCAATGATGTGATCAAAATATTTGGTTTCATAAAAAATGAAGAGGAACCATGTGTGTTCAAAAAGGTCAGTGGGAGCACGGTTGTCTTCCACGTATTGTACGTAGATGACATCCTCCTAATTGGGAACAATATTCTCATGTTGACCTCAGTCAAAGTATGGTTGTCTAAGGAGTTCTCTATGAAAGATCTAGGAGAGGCATCTTTTATACTGAGTATTAAGGTCTATAGAGATAGACCAAATAGGATGCTTGGACTTTCACAGAAGATGTACATAGAGGAGGTGCTAAAAAGGTTTTGCATGGAAAACTCCAAAAGAGATTTATTACCTTTTAGACATGGCATTCATCTCTCCAAGAAGATGTGCCCTAGCACACCTGAGGAGATTGAATGCATGAGCAAGATCCCTTATGCTTCGACAATAGGGAGCCTCATGTATGCCATGCTATGTACACGACCTGATATAGCCTATGCTATGAGTGTCACAAGCAGATATCAGTCGAATCCAAGCGAAGAGCACTGGACTTCTGTGAAATGTATCCTTAAGTATTTGAGAAAGACTAAGGATATGTTTCTAATCTTTGGGAATGGAGAACTCCAGATTCAGGGATATACAGACTTAGACTTTATGTCTGATATAGATGATCGAAAGATGACATCTGGAAGTTTGTTCATTTGCAATGGTGGTGCAGTTAGCTGTAAGAGTTCCAAGCAGACGGTGATTGCTGATTCCACCATGGAGGCAGAGTACATTGCTGCATCGAAAGCTACGAAGGAGGCATTCTAGTACAAGAAGTTTGCCACAAAGCTTGGAGTGATGTCATCAAATGTCATACCTCTTTACTGCAACAATAATGGTGCCATAGCCTTAGCTAAAGAGCCAAGGTCTCACCAAAAGTCCAAGCACATCGAGCGGCGATTCCATTTGATCCATGATTACCTCGAAAAGGGTTATGTCGAGGTCAAGAGAGTTGACTCTACAGATAATGTAGTAGACCCACTGACAAAGCCATTAGGCTAGCAAAAGATCGAAGCCCACCTTGAGAAGATGGGATTTAGATATGTAGCCAATTGGCATTAAGTCAAGTGGAAGTTTGTTAGATGTGTGCCCTAGATGCCAGATTAGCCGACACATTTCTGTACAAATCTAAGGGCAAATTTATAATTTTGACTATAAATCAATAAATGGGTTATTCTTCTATTACATTGAGTACATTGTGTCTGTGATACATTCTTTGAGTTAGTAGGAATGTCAATTCATATTTTCAAGAGTTGAAAATTTAAGGCATGAATTTACATAACTAACTCATAAACAGCTCCTGACCATAGGATCATCACGAAGATGGTGATCGATCTAGAAGATTGGTGTACGATCGCTTCCTTAGGATAGATGTGTCTTGAGTCTATGGTGTGGAGACACCGGAGTGAGAGTACAGGTATTCGTTGAGAACAAGAGTACTGAGCGTGACCATATCGAGCAGTCATAAGGAAGTCTACCTTCTCATTGATGACTAGCTCCATGCTGTAGTTGTGTGTCTAATTCTTTGACCTGAGGTGCATCAACAGTTCACCTTGAGTGTGTTATAGTTTGACTACATCATAACTCAATCTCCTAGCCATTTGGAACCTTGAGGTGTATGTTGGCTGTAGCATATTCATTGTAGGAACTAGGTCGCACCAAGATGGGATCTATCAACCTCGGTAGATGAGAGGAGTAGTCCTATGATAATTGAAAGATTGAGTCCTTAAGCCCATGGCCATGGTGGAGTAAAATAATAGAAAAAAAGTTTTCCATTGGGGTTTCACATCGGACTCAGATCGATCGATTGATTCATATGACTGATGTTGGGTTTGGTAAGTTCACCTTAACCCTAATTTAGTCGGGACTCATGATAGAGGAACTCAATCACACAAGTAGTTGCACGAAGAGTTTCATCTTCAATTCTGATGGGTTGCCACCACATACTGCTAGGTGTCACTGATAGATTTTGGGAGCAATTTGAATGATATTGATGATCGATCATTCTAATTGTCTGAATCAGAAGAGTTCTGGTCCATCGAAAGGAGTTTCGATGATGTCGATGATGAGATCATGACATGTCTTATTACCATACAAAATTGAATCTAACTGGGTCACACAAACAAGGGTTAGGGTCTGGATGTCATCAATTAGGCTAACCCAATTGATTTGGATTAGATCCAATTAGGTTCAAAAAAATCATGCTAGCACTCGATTGATCCTAACTTTCTCCTCGTGTAATCTTTTCTGTCTCTACTGAGTCAAATGTGATTTGACTCATCCAGAAAACTTTGAGAAGATTTTTTTCAGTCTAAATGAAGCTTGTCCAACTTAGAAAAGGCTTGTCTTAATTCATGAGATGAATTTAAGATAAGCACCTGCTAATTCCTGTCACCTACCAATTTCATTTTAGGACATCTGTCAAATATTGACATATGGGTCTTAAACTGAAGAGAGCTCATTGAAGAATTTTTGTGGAGTGTCCACATGCCAAAATCCAATTGAATTGGATGCCATAATTAGATTATGGTGTGAGCCCAATTGGATTAAAGTGGGCGCCCCAAATGGATAAGAATGAAAGTCCTGATAAACATGGACTCTTGGGCGCCACCTTGCTTGTGCTTATCTAAAGTTGGCACCAACATAGGAGAGAGGGTGAGGATTCTTATTTGATGTGATCAAATGACATCACTCCACCAATCAAAATTTTTCTAAAATTTATTAAAATTTTTTGATTGGTCGAATGATGTGGCACTGCGCAGCATACAGGGTCTATAAAATCCCTGTTTGCGCCTAGGGTTTGTAAGTTTCTGCCCAATACCCAGTCAAAATGAGAATTCTCTCCTCTTCTCCATATCCTCCCTACTCTTCTCTCTCCCCTCTTCACATCCAAAGAGTTGGACATCCATCTGGCAAAGATCCAAGGCATGGTGACGCCTGGAACAGGAAGCCTGCAGGACATCTTCGACAGGCTGCTGCTCCATCTTCAGAAGGAGTTCTGAAGCACTTTCAAATCAGATAGAGATCTGATTTTTGGAGTGTAGATTCATGAGGAGAAGAAATTCCAGGTCTTGCCTGAGTGGATACTAATAGAGGCTAGGTGCTTGCGTGGCTACATCAGAACTTTGGGCTGTGCTGAGATCATCTACAGGGTAATCAGATTACCCTTGAGATATTACTTATTTTCTCATCCCTTTTAGAATTATTTTAGACTTAATATCAGATATGAAGATTAGATATAGAGACTTAGATCTAAAATAAATATAGAATAAATTTTTTTTAAATTATTCTACCCCAGATTTGATGAAATCTGGAAGATCCTACAAAGAAAAAAGATGATTTTTCTTCACCTCCTACCTCCCATCACTATCATAGCTTCATTTGAGTTGTTCAACATCCCACTTCTGACACGACTGCTGAAGCATAGCTACTCCACTCCAGGTAATCAAGTGACACGAGATTCTTCTTCAGATCAGGGACGTGCTTCACATTAGTGTGCATTCGCACCATCCCTTCAAACATCCTCATCTGAATGCTCGCAATACCAACAACTCGACATGGATGATCATCTCCAAGTGTCAAGCTCGCTTCACCCGTCTTGATGTATGTAGCAAACCAAAATCGATTTGGGGTATAGTGATATGAACAGGCTGAATCCAGGATCCATACATCTATGTTTTGTCTATGATCATCCGATACTACTAAGAGGTCATCCTCCACCTCACTATCAGCCACCATACTCAGCGCATCAGATCCTCCCTTATCTTCCTTTTTGTTCTTCCACTACGGGCAATCTTGTTTGAAGTGTTTGATCTCGTTGCACTTGTAGCACCTAGCTTCCTTCCTGCTCTTGCTCTTTGGAGACTTTAATCATTCCCTTGACTTGCCTCTTTCCCTTCCTCTTCCTGATCTCTTCTCCATGGCCAAGCCCTCCTGGGGAGCACCTTTCTTAATCAACTTCTCTCGCTGTTCATTGGACTGCAGCACCGAGACCATGTCTTCATACTCTAGGATCTCCTTGCCATAGAGTAGCATCATCACCAATGGATCATAGGAAGGGGGCAGCGAGCATAGCAGCAGCAACGATTTATCTTCCTCCTCCATATTTACCCCGATGTTTAGCAACTCATTGCACTCTTGATCAAATTTTTGGATGTGATCCAAGATATCTCTGCCTTCCTACATCTGAAGGCTGTATAGTCTCTTCTTCAACATCAGCTTACTGCATATATTTTTTTTCATATACATGGTGTGCAACTTCGACCACAAACTTTTTAGGATCCTCTCCTCTAACACCAAATAGAGCACTGCATCCGTCAAATATCCTCTAATTATAGAACAAGCCTTCTTCTCCAGGGACATCCACTGACGATCCGTCATCCCTTCAGGCTTCTCCTCCAATACCTGATTCAGATCTGCTTGAACTAAAAGATCTTCTATCCAAATTTTTCACATGAAATTTTTTTTTTTCATCAAACTTCTCAAAGTCAACCTTCATGTTGCTTCCCATGGCTGGATGCAAACCAAAAACACAACAAAACTCCAAGGGATTGGAGAAAACCTTGACAGGATCCTTGCTAAAATTTTAGCCTTTAAAGATCTTCAACTTCTGGAGTCTCCTTCTTTCTCCACACAATCCATGCTCTAATACCAATTATTGGAGAAACTTTCTTAGGTTGTGGATATCAGAAAATAGCAAGGATCTGGTCATAGAGATCCTTGAAGGCCAACAACCAAGCAAAACAAAAACAGCCTTCAGAATTTCAGCAACTTTGTAAATCCTGTCGGCAGGATTTCTCTCTGTGATTTGAACCCCTTGTCTACCAGATCTGAAATCTATCTTTTGAGATCTGAAAGTACTATTGATGAAGTCTCCAAAAAAGCAAAATATGGGGCATGAAACTCCTCTTGGGTGTCCAAGAGGGGTTGCACAAAAGGGGGGCGTGCACAAGGAGGGCGCTGGTTTCTAGCGCCTCCTTTCTTTTCTTTTTAGGTTGGTGGCCAAGAAACCCTAGGGTTTCTTGCTGCTAGGATGTGAAGAAGATTAGAGAGAGAGAGAGAAAAAGGAATAGAGTGAAAGATTAGGAAGAAAATAATTTTGTATTCCTTCAATTTATCGAGTCCGAATATAGTGTATGTTTATATACGGGTCAATGTGATCCAACCCAAAAACTCCTCTGGCTAACTCAATACAAAGTTGCACTCACATAAGCCCATGTACACCCATGACTTGACCCAATCTCATAATCTTAAACTCAATCCTAGCCCAAATATAAGTTATCCCCTCATGGCTCAAAATTTTTGGACCTCAAGATTCGAAAGGCTGACAATCTTTCGTCCTAGGACCCAAACTAGCCCTAGAAACTCCATGACCACCTCATAGACTTTGGACCTTGGCCTTAGCCTTGATCCCCTGAGCCTTGAGAGTACCACATGAGGCCCAACAAGAAAAATTCATGCAAAATCTAAGTTTGCATGAATACAAATGGGGCATGGAGATGAGGTGGCGCAAAGGGAGGAAGTCCAATTCTTTTAGACTCTTAGTTCATCCAATTAGATCCATATCCAAATCCAATCTAGCTAGACCCAATTAGATAATTGAATCTAACTAAATTAACTTAATTAAATCTTAATCAAAAATTAATCGAGCTCAAATCCTGATCAAATCAGAAATCAATCTTCCTTAGCGATTAGGTCATCTTATAACCTAATCGGATTAAACCTAATCGAGTCTGATTCAATTAGATTTGATTCGAATCTCATAGCTCAATCAAATTAAACTAATCAGTAATATAATTTTTATTTAATCCTTCTATAATTTACTAACTATTAGTAAATTAATTTATCACAATCTTTGCATAAGGTTAATCATCAATTATATTGATGATTATACTCTTGAACGATTCTCAATCATTGATCAACCATTTGATCAGATAGAAACTTCTATTTTATGTGACTCTATAGGTTTGACCTAAGTTGGTAGTATAGAAATAAATTTTTATACTAATCGAAGTGACATCTAGCAATGATATCTAACGTCCAGATAGACCAAATGATTGCAAAGCAGCATTCAAGAACCTTTGGTATGTGATTATCATATAATTCATCCCTTTGACCCTCAATGCTCAGGATGATTTTAGAGTTAAATTGTAACTCTTAATTAGTACATCCATTTTGTGTCTCAATCTTATAAATTCTATGACTCCTCACAGGCATTATTCAGGCTAAGGTTTTACTAAATTGAAACACAATGTAGCACTATCTCCTAAAATCAGGAGCAGTCAATCGCATCTTAACTCACAGACAGACTTCGCAAGTACTTGACTATGCCTAAAATCTTTCATTACTATAATATGAAAGAATAGTGCCCAACAAGGCATTCGTATGGGGATGCGAAGGGACTTTTCTATAATTTCTTCCTACTCATTTATCTGGCATTGGTTATTTTTATTTATGAGATATTGTGTTTTATCATTTGCTGCATCATATTTTTATGATTATGATAAACCCCATAGATTAGGATAATAATTTGATGAGATCATGCCAGTGAGACCTAAAATCTTGATAGCTCCAATCTAAAATATTCTCAGTCGTTGGATCATCGAGTCAGAGATCGATGATGCTAGTAGACTAGTACATCCTATATATGCTCGATGGAGAGGGTGGTTGATCTTACAATCACTTGTGTGGTACACTAATACAAGAATATAAGTGCTCATTAAAGAATTAGTTTATTGAACTGACCTGCAAGAAGAATATTTGATGGAGCCTTACAGCATGTCGATAGATGGTTCTCTAGTGGGAGTGGTGTATGTGATCTTTTGACCTGAGATCACTAAGGTATCTTGTGTACATGAATCTTTACTTCGGTTTATTCCCTAGTATACCACTTTGAGATATGTTTGAGATATTCTGAGTATGGTGAAGTATCCATGAAGGTGGTGAATGGTCAATAAAAAATCGATCACTCCTTATAAGAGGAGAGAACATCCTATGTGATCTCATAGGATGATGACTCTGAGAGTCTCTGGCCAGAACAGGAATGAACAGAAAAAAGATTTCTACTGGTTCATCAACTAAGTCATCATCATCTGATCGAGATACATATGGATAGATATTTGGGTTAGACATATTTCCATATCCATGGCCTTTCCAGGATGTTGTGTGATCGAAAGATTGAATTGTATGATAACTCGCCATAGAAGGATAATTTTGGTATTTCTATCAAATTCTAAATTTTTTAAGTAGTCATGACACATTACTAGACATCAATCTTAACTTGTAGACTCGTTAGAATTAAAAGAGTTTAATTCGAGAATCAATTAGGAAGAGTTCTAGTAGATTGAAGCTTTTGAGCTGACCTAATCTAATTGGATTAGAGTTATGTTATGAGTCTGGATCCACTGCTGGCTAGATTTGGAATCCAATGGGTCACACACAATACAAATTTGATCTTGATTCAATCTATTTGGATTTATTATAAATCTAATTGATTAATTGAATTACTAGCATATAAATTAACTCAAGTTTCTAATTGGGTTCAGTGCAAAGGTGTTTGTGTAAACCCTTGTCTTGTTGCCTTGACCTAATGTGATTTGGTTTGAACCATCTAATTGTTTGGTAGTTTATCTGATTTTTAATGGAAGAGTTTCATATGAAATAACCTCCTTCACACCAAAGTGCCATGCACAAAAATAATCCTCGCCCCATTTAATTTTTGCATTAAAGAAGGAGAGTTCTTCTTTCATACTTCTCTTAAATTCCTTACATGTTCCGCATGTCCCATTATTTTGTGCGATATCAGATGATGCCTTGGGATATATGGGAATGGAAGAGGAGGAGGAGTCCTTCTCTGAGAAGAAACTCTATACCAAAAATAAATGGGATGCCTCATTATTTTGTGCGATGAGATTGGAAGAGTCAATCTCATTTAAAACTCTTATCTTCCTTCCTATGTTCTCTCTTATTCCATGCAATTTCTTAAAAAAGGTGACATCAGATGGTGCCTTGGTTTCTAGATGCAGAAAGGAGAGTCCTTCTATTTATGAAACACCTCATATTCTATGCTAAGTAATTATCTTCTTATAGGAATATTTAATGCCAAAAGTTGGCATCCCTTGGAGATAATATGGCACCCCTTTGTAACCTATAAATAATGAGGCACTACACCCAAGTTGTATGTGCCAATTGTTAGATGTGTGCCCTAGATGCTAGATTGGCTGACACATTCCTGTACAAATGGAAGGACAAATTTATAATTTTGACTATAAATGAATAAAAGGATTATTCTACTATCACATTGTATATATTATGTCTGTGATACATCCTTTGAGTTAGTAGAAATATTAATTCATATTTTTAAGAGTTGAAAATTTAAGACATGAATTTACATAACTAACTCATAAACAGCTCCTGACCATAGGATCATCATGAGGATGGTGATCGATCTGGAAGATTGGTGTACGATCGCTTTCTTAGGGTAGATGTGTCTTGAGTCTATGGTGTGAAGACACCAGAATGAGAATACAGGTATTCATTGAGAATGAGAGTACTGAGCGTGACCACCTCGAGCAGTCATAAGAAAGTCTACCTTCTCGTTGATGACTAGCTCGATGCTGCAGCTGTGTGTCTAGTTCTTTGACCTGAGGTACATCGATAGTTCACTTTGAGTATGTTATAGTTTGACTACACCATAACTCGATCTTCTATCCATTCAAAATTCTGAGGTGTATGTTGGCTGTAGCATATTCATTGTAGGAATCAGATCGCACCGAGATGGGATCTATCAACCTCGATAGATAAGAGGAGTAATCCTATGATGATCGAAAGATCGAGTCCTTAAGCCCATGGCCATGGTAGAGTGAAATAATAGAAAAAGAGTTTTTCATTAAGGTTTCACATCGGATTTGGATCAATCGATTGATTCATATGACTGATGTTGGATTTGACGAGTTAACCTTAACCCCAATTCAGTCGGAACTCATGATAGAAGAACTCAATCACACAGGTAGCTGCATCGAGAGGTTCATCTTCATTTCTGATGGGTTGCCACCATAACTGCTAGATGTCACTGGTGGATTTTGAGAGCAATTAGAATGATCTTGATGATCGATCATTCTAATTGTCTAAATCAGAAGAGTTTTGGTCCATCGAAAGGAGTTTCGATGATGTCAATGATGAGATCATGACATGTCTCATTCCCATATGGAAATAAACCTAACTGGGTCACACAAACAAGAGTTAGGGTCTGGATATCATCAATTGAGCTAGCCCAGTTTGATTGATTTGGATTAGATCCAATTAGGTTCAAGAAAATTGTGCTAGCACACGATTGAGCCTAACTTTCTCCTCGTGTAATCTTTTCTATCTCGACTGAGCCAAATGTGATTTGACTCACCTAGAGAACCTTGAGAAGGTTTTTCACAATCTGACTGGAGCTAGTCCAGCTCAGAAAAGTTTTGTCTTAATTCATGAGATGAATTTAAGACAACACCTGCCAATTCCTGTCACCTGCCATTTTTGTTTTAGGACATCGGTCAAACGTTGACTTATGGATCTTGAACTGAAGGCCACTTGGTAAGAAGTCATTGGAGAGTTTTTGTGGAGTGTCCACCTACTAAATTAGGCCTCAAAGTGGGCACCAAGATCAGATTGGGCATGCACCTCAAGTGGATAAGGATAGAGTCCCATGTGATGAGGACTCTATGCCTTGATCGACAAACTATTGGGTGCCAATCTCACTGTGTTTATCCAGTGTTGGTGCCAATAGTAGGAGGGTTTGGTGGAGTTCTTATCTAATATGATCAAATGACATCACTCCATCAATCAAATTTTTTTCAAAATTAATTAGAATTTTTGATTGGTCGAATAATATGGCACTGCATGGCGCAGCAGGGTCTATTTAAACCCTATCTGCGCCTAGGGTTTAGAGAATCTGCTTAATTCCTAGCAAAAACATGATATACCTCCACTTCTCTATGCCCCCTCTAGTCCTCTCTCTCCCCTCTTCACGTCTAAGAAGTTGGGCATCCATCTGGTGCTTGTCCAAGGAGTGGTGGCTCCCTGATCAGAAGGCTGCAGGGATTTATCGAGAAGCTGCTGCTCCAGCTTCAGAAGATCTTTTGAAGATCTTTCAGATCAGATCCAGATCTAATTTTTGGAGCAAAGATTCATGAGGAGAAGATGATCCAAATCCTGCTTGAGTGGATATTGGTAGAGGCCAGGCGATTGCGTGGCTATTTTAGAACCTCGGGCGTTGCTACGATCATCTACAGGATAATCTAGTTACCCTAGAGGTATTCCTCTAATCTTCAAATTTTAGATTTAATTTTAGATTAAATATCAGATAATAAGAATCAGATCTAATAGACCTTAGATCTGAAATAAAGTAGGATAATTTTTTTAAAAAAAAATATTTCACCCCAGATCTCATTAGATCTGGAAGATCCTACAAGGAAAAAGGTGATTTTTTCTTCAACAATTTGGGCTGAGAATAGGCATGGAAATGGAGAGAACAATGATAGAAAAAATCTGAATAAAGATAGAGAAAAGAGGGAGAGAAAAATGGAAAGAAAGAGAAGAGAAAATGGAAAGCATGTAATGCTTGTCCAAAAAATCAGATTGTTCATGTGTTGAACTTATAATCTGATTTGTGTGTGGTGAGATCATTTGAGAAAAAGCTTCTAGAGTGGCCCTAGTGGAGGTCTCAAAGGCATACAAGGGGTGGTGCAACCCGTTCTTGTGAAGGACGATTGGCAACATACTTGTGAAGAAGGCTGCAGCACTACATCAAATTGGGAATGGTCCTGATCAGTCCCGTGTGGATCACCATTGGAGGGCTTCTACTTTGGAGGCTTGTGAGGATCTCAAGATTACTAGTTCATGATCTTCATGATGGTATATGACTTCTGATCTCTTCTTGTTATACATAAATTTATGGTTTGATTATAATCATCAAGGTGTTCCAAGGGGTTTTGTATTTCGGTAGTCTAGTTTAAATATTAAACTTATTTTTAATTATTGAAAGTATGTAAAAATTTTTGAAATTTATATTTTGCTGCATCATCAAAATCCAATAGTGGTATCAGAGCCATCCTTGATTGATTTAATCAAGTTTTATATTATTTTTATGATATGGATTAGATCTAGTTCAAACTATGTCAAAATCAGATTTTCTGATTGATGTTTACTTGATATTTATGATGCATCTTTCATTGATGATAAAATATTATCAATCCATGATCGTACTTGGATATGAAAATTTTATAATTTTAGACTTGTAAGACAAGTTTAAGATTAGATCTTGTGATCTAATTTTTGATGAAATTTTAAATCTAGTGCATGTGATGCGTGGGGTCTTGGAATGATACATATCATTGTACATTACCAAGACATAGAGTTTTTTCATTTGATGTATTAACCTAAGATCCAAAGGCCGACCACTATATTTTTAGACACTCACCATTGTGGATCTTCTATCTTGGTTGTTGTCCAAGGTATGTGTGGAGCCAAAAATTTTGATCATAGAAAGGATGCATCAGATATGGATTTGGATTTTTACCGATGGATTTGTTTAACTATAATTCATTGATCTAATATGATTAGAATTAATGATTATAGATTAAATTAAATTCATAGTTTTAATTAGATTAGAATTTATATTTAATTTAGATTGATCAAATTGTTTTGATCAAATTTGATTAAGATTTGAGTCATGATTGATCGAATCTATGTTAACCTAATTGGATTAATGTTAACCTAAGAATTGATCAACATAACTCAAAAGGATGACAAATGATTAACTTAAAATTAAATTTGGGTTAAGAGTTGAACTCAAATCAAAAAACCTAGATGGGTCCTATGCCCATAAATTTAAACATCTTAATTGACATGTTTATGAATGATATCATAATTAAAATAACATCAGTAGTTTGTTATAATATTTTATAATTGTTATGAAATATTTATTGTGTAGTTATAGACTATGGTACATCCATGTGATGGATGTATGCATGAATGTTTCCCTATTAGCTGATTATATAAATGCATCTTCAAGAGTTGCAATAGGGGCTGGGTGCCCTTGATGCATTGTGTTATCAACTATACTTTTCCTTTGTATATTTCTAACTGTTGATTGAGACTTTTACATATTGATATAAAATTATAGAAAAAAATATTTGAAAATAGATAGAAATTATTTCTTTCTATTTTCAAATAAAGATTAAGCATTCATGGTAGACTTCATAGAGATGAAGACTTGACTACCAAGCATTTAAGAGTAGAGGTGCATTAAGATTGATCATGAGATGGTTCAATTTAGGATGCACCTAGGGTTAGACCTATATATCATCCCATGGCTCCGATGATCTTTCAAAAGTCCATAACCATTAGATTTTTTTTAATGCTCTTATATACTAGTAGTTAAAATTAGAATTAAATTGCATATGATATATTTTTATATATGTTTTGGATGTGCATGAGGCCTAAGTCCCTCGTTTAAATTATATTAAGTCAAAATAGCGAAGTGTTAAGAATACTACCCATGCCTTCCTTCATGCCAAGCTAGTATTATGTCAAGAACCATAGTAGGCTTGTTGTGCTATCCACAAGATTTGCTGTGGGGATTGATTTGATACTGTCTTGGTACATAATGGAGCTAATGATACTTAGCTCATATTAAGTCAATAAAGTATGTCAAAAAACTATAATGAGTTTATTGTACTATCTACAAGACTAGCTATAGGTATTGATATGATATTGACTAAGTGATGCTTATGGCATATTCTGATAGTGCTGTCTTATTGTGCTATCCACAAAGGTCGTATTATTCAAATTTGACCATATAAGATTGAAGGGTATGGCTTACCTAAAATACTATAGTTTGTTGTGTTATCCACAGGGCTATAAGTATTTTAGAGGCAAAAGTTATATTGAGAGTTGCATGAGATGCAATTAGTAAAGAGTTACCAACCCTTGAACTCATAGGAGCTTGTTGTGCTATCCACAAGGCTTTTTATGAAGAATTGGGATCTCAACCCCACTAAGAAACTAGATGATATGTTTCTTCGATTTCATACTTGAGAGCTATGAAATTTGTTAAAATAGTGAGAGATACAATTAGATAAAAATCTCATCTAAATTATGCATGTCATCATGAATTATCCTTTTATGTTTTTATATACATATTTACATCTTTACTATTACTGCATAGGATGTTTTTAAAATTGACCGAACATCATGGAATAGTTGAGGAACCTGAGAATTATTCTCATATAGGAGATAGTCTCCTATTCTCCTAATTTTGATTTGATCGAAGTTGATACTATATAGAAGAAAATACTGCATATAAGATATGGCGGGGTGATAGTATGATTGTCAAATGTATTCTGATTGACTTAATCATGCAATTAAGTCATTATCATGGATAGTGAGTTAATTTAGGATTTAATCCTTCTAACTCTCCTGAGTTTCTTTTTAATATCTTTTAGGAGAAGAAGGTGATGAATGTCTTCACTATCATTATCTAATATCATTATAGCAATGATGAGCTTTAGAAATTAATTGCAAGAGTTGTCTTGCAAGTGTGAAGCAATAGCAGGATGCAAAAGTTGCATCTGCTAATAGTTAGTATATAATATAAACTAATAAATCATTAAATATTTTAGCTTTAAAATTTTGGATATGTGATACTTTATGTAGGTTCTACTTATGCAAAGTATTGCTGGACCTATAAAGCTAAAGTAAGATGACTACTTGCCTTTTGGTATGGATGGATAGTCCATTCATGCTAAGGCTGTAGGAACCTATTTATTTAAAAATTAATAGACTATTGTTATATGCCTTAATTTATCAAAAATATTATTCAATTCTTATATTATGATAATATGATTTTTGTTGGTGCAGAATTCCATCGATGCCTGATGAAGCTAGAGTCGAAGGGATCACGGCCGCCGTCGGAACCTGCAAGAGAAGTCTAAACCAGAGTTGGAGGTGCTCCAGCAAGACCCTCTGATACTCAAGTCAGTACTCTACTTCAACAAAAATGGAGCACTCAAATAAAATTTTAGCAGAGTTTAGAGATAGTGCTTAGAGCTTAGAGGAGAACGTATCTGGAGGGTCTCTTTTATAGACGGGAGAGCATAATCGATTGACAGCGACATCCATAACTGCCTGGTAGTGGGCCATTCGGGGCCACGTGGAGTTTGTTATGGAGAGTAGTGGTGTCCGTTGTCATGACTTGCCAGAGAGTGGTGGGGCCACGTAGAGTTTGTTACAAAGAATGGAGTGGTGTCCATTGTTGCGACTTATCGGAGAGTTCGGATCGGATGGCTGAAGCTCGATTGGGATGTCTGGTGGAGCGGAATAGCTATCTCAACAATCTAAGAGAAGCTCGGATGTTTTTGAGGTTGCTGACGGGTTAACTGTTATTGGGTGCCTTAGGCATTGATGCTGCAGATGGAAGTCATTTGCTATAGAAGCCCGGATGAAAACTTTCTATTGGAGAAATTCGACTAGAGTCCGATTGCTAGAGAAGTCCGTCTGAAATTTGTCTGATGTAAAAGCTTGCCTGAAGACTGTCCGCTGGAGAGGTCCGATTGCATGAGGAATCAGGCAGAAGGTCGATCGATAGCAAAATTTGGAAGGCACTATAGAAGGTTGACCGATAGAAGAGTCCGAAAGACGTTGTGAAAGTTCATCTGCTGGAAGAGTCTGGAGGACACTGTGGAAGGTCGACTGCTGGAAGGGTCCGGAGAGAATTTATCCGTTGGAGGGATCTGGTTGGTACTGTTGAAGTCTGATTGGCACTGTTGAAGGTTGATGGCTAGAGAGGTACAGAAGACACCAGAGACAGTCGGTCACTGTAGAAATCTGACTGCTGGAGCCCGTCCATTATAGAAGTTCGTTTGGAATCCAATTCTGTTGTAGAAGTTCGGACGGAGTCCGATTCTTGTAGGAGTCCGGAAGGAGGCCGCTTACTGTAGAAGCTCGGATGGAGATCGATTATCGTGGAAGTCTGAATGGAGATCACTTATTGTAGAAGCTCGGACGAAGTTCACTTACCATAGAAACTCGGATGAAGTCCGCTTGCAATAGAAGTTCAGACAAAATTCGCTTACTGTAGAAGCTCGGATGAAATTCGAAAGGCGGTCGACCACTATAGAAACTTGGATGGAATCTGGTTATTGTAGAAGTTCTGCTACTGGAGAAGTCCAGATATTGACGAAATTCGAAAGAAGCTCGGAGTAAAGTCGATCGTGACAGGAGGAAGTCTGGAAGAGATTCGGAGAGTAGTCGATCACTATAGAAAATCGACTGATAGTGAAGCCCAGAGAGCATTTGGAGCAGTCTGATAGACGACTGAAGGAGCTCATTATCGGAGAAGTTCGGAGGGTACGATAGGAGTTCATCTGTTGGAGGAATCTGGAGGACACTGTGGAAGGTCGACTGTTGGAGGAGTCCGGATGGTACTGTGGAAGCCTGGATGATCGGGGGAGTTCAGAAAGATGCTGCATAAGGTCGAAAGCTGAAAGAGTCCTGAGAGGGTTGGCCTCTTACGAACTTTGACTGGGGTTATTTTATACCCAACAATTTTTAAAATTAATGTAAAGAGTAAAAGTTACTCTTCTTCTAATAAATTTTATGACTATAGTCTTATGTTTCTGTCACTCAATGATGTTGTTTTTTATATTGATAAGAATAAAAAATGAATATGTGATGGTCACATATCTCTAACATTGCTAACGTGGCTATTTTAGTGAGTCAAAGATAAACAAGTAGTACAAAGAAGAGTTCTTTATCTGTATGATTTTGAATCATATAGAACTTATAAATCTTGTCTCATGGATAAAATGACCAAGATCCCATTTATTTGACATGGGAAAAAGATGAGCAAAGTATTAGGTCCTGAACATATGGATGTTCAAAAGGCTAACAATATTATGGTGTGTTCTCTATTTTACTTCACAAATCTTATTCTAGGGATATGCCCTAAAAATTACTGCATGTGTTTTGAATTAGATACTGTCAAAATCTGTTACTAGCACTTCATATAAGATATGAAAAAAGGCAGGTTGCCAGCTTATATGAAAAGAGTTGATGTACATAAGTTTTATGCTAGATCAAGTTTTATATAAGTTTATAAGTTATCCTAAGAGTAGTATGTGATACTATTTCTACCATCCTACTGGACAAAAGGTGTTTTGTCGGTAGGTACATCACCTTTTGAAAAAAAAAATAATTTCTAAGAAGGAGACAATGGGAGGATAATTGAACTTGTGAAGTTCAAGACCTATGAACTATCCTATCAAAACTTATGGAGTATCCACAAGTTGATCCTCGACTATATATGCCCATTGATGAGGTACAACGATGACACACACCTCTTCACAGAAGGTCAATCTGAGTGTATAGTGTACCACTTAAAATAAAAGTTTTGTCATTGTGAATGACTGTACACCATACATCATTGAGAATGATATTTTTCTTGACCTATTCAGAGATTGTCATGAGTAGAGACTCTGACAGATGGCTTGAAACCATGACATCGAAATGAACTCCTTGTACATCAAGCAAGTATGGATTCTGGTTGAAGCACCTATGGGTATTACTCAATAGGTTGCTATCAAAGATGTCAATTTGGATTTTTGCTATTGGCACACACCATCTAAAGAGTTCATCTCTAGTGGGAGGATAAATCCATTTATGGATTATAGCAGGTATTGAGGAGTCGGTATTTCTATTTTTGAGATAATCAAAATATTTGACTTTATCAAAATATAGATAAACCATGTGTATGCAAGAAGATAAGTGGGAGTTCCACTAACTTCTTGGTTATGTATATGGGTGACATATAGCATATTAAAAAGGTAGTCCCGATATTACACTCGGTTAATGGCATGCTTATCACAAAAGCTTTCATGAAAAAAACTTGGGTGTAGAATCCAATATATTTGGCATCTATAGGGATAGATATAAGTGGATGCTAGGCTTATCTCAATCTAGGTACATAAATTTTTTATTAAAGAGGTTCAACATGAATGGGTGTAAAAATTTTTACTTACCCATAGATTCAATGTACCAAGCCTGATGTGATTTATGCCTTGTGCATAATCATTGATTTTAGGCAGATCCATGATAGAATTTTTTTAAAACTGTGAAAAGTATTTTCAAAGTACTTGAGAAGTACTAAAAGAATAGTGAATTGAAAAAATTTCAAACAACAAACTGTGTTAAATTCAATTAATTGCTGTTAATAAAGATAGCTAAGAAAAGTTGCCTAATGAAAGGATTCATCACTAAGTTGGGTGTAGTCTCAGTAGGTACCCACGTACATCCTAGGTACTTTCACCTCATTCATGATTTGATCATAAAATGAGTTAATATTAAAAACATCATAATGAACCAGTTCACTAAGCCTTACATAGCAGCAGTGTGTTCGCCATCTTGATTGCATAGGCATCAAGTACAGAGGGGATTGGCTTTAGTGCAAGTGGGAGATTGAAAGAATAGTATCCTACAAGCCAATCATATAAAGATGCAAAGAGACTTCTGTGATTTCTTACTACTCATTTGCATGACATCGGTTATTTTTATTTATGAAGTATTGTGTTTTATCATTTGCTGCATCATACTTTTATGATTATGATAAATCCCATAGATTACGGCAATAATTTTAGAGTCATGATGAGATCATACTAGTGAGATCTAAAATCTTGATAGCCTCAATCTAAAATATTCTCAGTCATTGGATCATCAAGTCAGAGATCGATGATGTCGGTAAAACTGGTACATCCTATATATGCTCGACAGAGAGGGTGGTTGATGTAAGTGCTCATTAGAGAATGAGTTCACTAAACTGACCCGCAAGAAGAATATTTGATGGAGCCTTACAGCATGTCGATAGATGGTTCACTAGTGAGAGTGGTGCATGTGATCCTTTGATCTGAGATCACTATGGTACCTTGTGTATATGGACCCTTACTTTAGTTTATTCCCTAGCATGCCACTTTAAGATGTGTGTGGGATATTCTGGGTATGGTGAAGTGTGCATGGAGGTTATCAGTGGTCAATAAAAAATCAGTCACTCCTTCTAGGAGGGGAGAATATCCTATATGATCTTATAGGATGATGACTCTGAGAGTCTCTGGCCAGAGCAGGGATGAATAGTAAAAAAAAATTCTACTAGTTCATCAATCGAGTCATCATCATCATATCGAGATACATATAGATAAGTATTTGGGTTAGACATATTTTCATATCCATGGCCTTTTCGAGATATTGTGTGATCAAAAGATTGAATTGACGGTGACTCGTCATGGAAGGATAATTTTGATATTTCTATCAAATTTTAAATCTTTTGGATAGTCATGACATATTGCTAGACATCAATCTGAACTTGTAGACTCATCAAAATTAAAAGAATTTAATTTGAGAATCAATTAGGGAGAGCCCTAGTTGATTGGGACTCTTGAGCTGACCTAATCTAATCGGATTAGAGTTATATCACGAGTCTGGATCCACTACTGGTTAGATTTGGAACCCAATGGATCACATACAATAGAGATTTTATCTTGATCTACTCTATTTAGATTTATTGTAAATTCAATGGGTTAATTGAATTGCTAGCACATGAATTAACTCAAGTTTTCAATTGGGTTCAGTACAAAGGTGTTTGTGTTAATCCTTATTTTGTTGCCTTGACCTAATGTGATCGGATTTGAACCATCTAATTGTTAGATGATTTATCTAGTTTTTAATGAAAGAGTTTCATGTGAAATAACCTCATCCACACCAAAGTGCCACGCACAAAAATAATCTTTGCCCCATTTAATTTTGGCATTGAAGAAGGAGAGTCCTTCTTTCATACTTCTCTTAAATTCCTTACATGTTCCACACATCCCATTATTTTGTACGACATCAGATGACACCTTTGGATATGTGGGCATGGAAGAGGAGGAGTCCTTCTCTGAGAAGGAACTTTGCACCAAAAATAAATGGGACACCTTATTATTTTGTGCGATGAGATTGGAAGAGTCCATCTCATTTAAAACTCTTATCTTCCTTCCTATTTCCTCTCTTATTCCATGCAATTTCTTAAAGGAGGGGACATCAGATGGTGCCTTGGTTTTTGGATGCAAAAAGGAGAGTCCTTCTACTTGTGAAATACCTCATATTCCATGCTAAATAATTATCTTCGTATGGGAATATTTAACACCAGAAGTTGGAATCCTTTGGAGATAATATGGCGCCCCTTTGTAACCTATAAATAAGGAGGTGCTACACCCAGGTTGTATGTGCCAATTTGGGCTAAGAATAGGCATGGAAATGGAGAGGAAAATGATAGAAAAAATCTGGATAAAGATAAAAAAAAGAGGGAGAGAAAAATAGAAAGGGAAGACAAAATGGAAAGCATGTGATGCTTGTCCAAAAAATCAAATTGTTCATGTATTGAACTTATAATCTGATTTGTATGTGGTGAGATTATTTGAGGAAAGATTCTTAGAGTGATCCTAGTGGAGGTTTCATAGGCATACAAGTGATGGTGCAATCCATTCTTTCGAAGGACGATCGGTAGCATACTTGTAAAGAAGGCTGCAGCATTACGTCAAATTGGGAAGAGCCCTGATCAATCCCATGTGGATCACCGTTGGCGGGCTTCTACTCTGGAGGCTTGTGGGGATCTCCAGATTACCAGTTCATGGTCTTCATGATGGTATATGGCTTCTGATCTTTTCTTGTTATACATGCTTTTGTGGTTTGATTGCAATCATCAAGGTGTTCCTAGGGCTTTTGTGTTTTGGTAGTCTAGTTTAAATGTTAAACTTATTTTTAATTATTGAAAGTATATAAAAATTTTTGAAATTTATATTCTGCTGTGTCATCAAAACCCAACATAATATAAATATAGATAGTCCGACACCAAAGTATAGTGAGTTGCTTGCAAGTTAATATGGTGACTCAGGTTGGAGGGACATTTATATCCATATCCTTTACGAGCAGCTCTTGACAGTAGAGTGCTTCATAGTTTGATCATGTTCAGTAAAATACACTCCTACATTTCACCTTCATGTTATACCAGTGTCTCCACACTTTTTGATTATGAGGATAATTAACTTATATGGTACATAACGATCCATACTTAATAAACATTATCGTCCTAGTAATAACATATCATTTGTCACGAACAAAACTAGAGAACTATACGATAAATCTTTTTTTATCAATTAGAAGTAGTTCTAAGGACTTCATTATAGCATAGAAGTTCAAAATGAAGATACAAAATTTATGATGAATATACTAAATAACTTTTATTAATTTATAATTCATATATAATTTACAAGGAGCATCATTATTTACAGATAGATGATTGATTTTAGGATATATTTTTCAACAACTCTCACTTGGACTAAAGCCAATCGAAACAGTATCTAATTCCCATCTTCCACTTGTGATCATCGAACTTCTTGATTTTGAGATCTTTAGTAAATGGGTCAGCCAAGTTCTCTTTTCCATCAATCTTCTGAAGCTCGACATCACCTCGATCCATGATCTCTCGTATAATGTGATAGTGATGCAGAATGTGTTCGATTCTTTGATGGGACTTCGATTCTTTCACTTGAGCTATAGCACCAGTCCTGTCATAATATAGTGGAACAGGACCATCAATAGAGGGTGCCACTCCAATCTCACCGATAAACTTTCACAAGCAAACAACTTTCTTGACAGTATCGAATGTCGTAATGTACTCCATCTTGCATACTGAATTGGCTATGGTGTACTGCTTGAAATTTTTCAGCATATCGTCCCATCATTTAGGATAAAGATATGATTCGACACACTTTTACTATCATCATGATCTGACTAAAATCTAGAATCAGTATATCCCATAAGTTTTAAGTCAGAGTCTTCATAAATAAGCCATTGATCCTTAATATTTCTTAAATACTTAAGAATGGTTTTTACAACCTTCCAATGGTTCTCATCTAGATCAGATTGATACCTACTCACTACCCTTAGTGAGTAGGCAACATCTGATCTCATACATATTATGACGTACAAAATAAATTCTTCTGTCTAGATATATAGAATTCTATTCATACACTTTCTCTCTTATAGAGTTATCAGATAATCCTTCCTAGAGAGAAAAATTTTATAACCTATCAAAAGATAGCCTTTCTTGAAATTTATCATGCTGAACCACTTCAGCATGGTATCAGTGTACGTGGACTGGGATAACCCAAGTAATTTTTTAGATATATCTTTATAGATCTTCATCTTTAGGATGTAGGATACTTTTCTCAAATCTTTCATGAAAAATTGAGATGACAACCAAACTTTTATATCCTATAATGTAGGGATATCATTCTCAATTAAGAAAATATCATCCACATACAATACAAAGAATACGACTATAGAACCATTAGCCCATTTATAGATACATAATTTTTCTCCATTCTTAACGAAGCCATACGTTCTGATTGTCTTATCAAAATGCATGTTCCAACTTCGAGATGTCTGCTTTAATCCATAAATAGTTCTCTGATGCTTGTACACCTTTGATTCATCTATAGATATGAACTCTTCAAGTTGTATCATATATATCTCTTCTTCTAGCTCTCCATTTGGAAAAATAGTTTTGTCATCCATCTATCAGATTTTGTAATCAAGATGTGCTGCTATCGCAAGCATAATCCTAATGGACTTGAGCATTACCACAGGATAAAATATTTCATCATAGTCAATACCATAATGTTGATGATATCTTTTGACAACCAAATAGAATTTATAGGTCTCCCCCTTCCTATCTGTGTCTCTTTTTCTTTTGAAAATCTACTTACATCCTATGAATTTTACTCTTTTAGATGGATCAATGAGTGTCCATACATCATTGATCTCCATGGATTCTATTTTAGACTTCATAACTTCAAGCCACTTATTAAAGTCAGATCTCTATATGACATCCATGAAGGTGATCGAATCCTTATTATTTTCATCAAGTTTAACAGGATCACCATCGCAGACCAAAAAACTATAGTATTTATCTGGCTAATGCGATACTCTATCAGATCTCCTCAAAGATACCTTTACAATGGGCTCTGGGTTTGATCTAATCAAATCTAGTTCTATATTTTTACTTATCTATATCAATTTTTCTACTTATCGAACTTCATCAAGTTCAACCTTAGTAGCATTAGTTCCTTCTCCAAAGAATTCTTTTTTCAAAAGGATAATCCTATGGCTGACGAATACTTTTTTATTTTTTAGCAAGATAGAAGTAATACCCTTTAGTTTCTTTTAGATATCCAATAAATAAATATTTGTCAAACCTAGGTTCGAGCTTATCTATTTGTAAACGTTTGACATAAGCCAAACATCTTCAAATCTTAAGGTGTGAGAGTACTGGCTTACATCCTGTCCATATCTCATATGATTTTTTATTTACAGACTTACTCAAAACCTTATCAAGTATATAACAAGCTGATTCTAGAGCATATCTCCAAAAAAAGATCGGCAAACTAGCAAAGTCCATCATAGATTGAATCATATCAACAATGTTCGATTCTTTCTTTTAGACACTTCATTATACTGAGGTATCTCAGGAGATATCTGTTGGGTATAAAATACCCACAGCCGGAACCCACGACGGAACCGCCATCAGCAAGTGCAGCTCCGCCCGGACTCCTATGGGAGCCGGACTCCGCCGCCAGCATCAGAACAGCTCCGCCCGGACTCCCACGGGAGCCAGGCTCCGCCCTTAGTATCAACTGCTGGTAAGCTCAATCCAGACTCCTATCAGAGCCGAACTTCACCCTTGGCTTTGTTTGCAGCGAAGCTCCGCCCGGACTCCTACGGGAGCCGGGCTCCACCGACGGCATCAGCACAGCTCCGCCCGGACTCCTACGGGAGCCGGGCTCCACCGCCATCAGCAAGTGCAGCTCCGCCCGGACTCCTATGGGAGCCGGACTCCGCCGCCAGCATCAGAATAGCTCCGCCCGGACTCCCACGGGAGTCGGGCTCCGCCCTTAGTATCAACTACTGGTAAGCTCAATCCGGACTCCTATCAGAGTCGGACTTCACCCTTGGCTTTGTTTGCAGCGCAGCTCCGCCCGGACTCCTACGGGAGCCAGGCTCCACCGACGACATCAGCACAGCTCCGCCCGAACTCCTACGGGAGCCGGGCTCCACCGCCATCAGCAAGTGCAGCTCCGCCCGGACTCCTACGAGAGCCGGGCTCCACCGACGGCATCAGCACGGCTCCGCCTGGACTCCTACGGGAGCCGGACTCCACCACCATCAGCAAGTGCAGCTCCGCCCGGACTCCTACGGGAGCCGGGCTCCATCGCCATCAGCAAGTGCAGCTCCACCCGAACTCCTACGGGAGCCGGGCTCCACCGCCATCAGCAAGTGCAGCTCCGCCCGGACTCCTACGGGAGCCGGGCTCCACCGCCATCAGCAAGTGCAGCTCCGCCCGGACTCCTACGGGAGCCGGACTTCGCCGCCAACATCAGAACAGCTCCGCCCGGACTCCTACGGGAGCCGGGCTCCGCTCACGACGGCTCCGACCGTTACCGAGCTTCAATCGACAGATCCACGCCCCCTGACAGGCCCTCAAAATGGCCGCGACCCTGCTCCACCTCCTGTGGTGGACTCCACGCAGTATCATCATTCCCTGACAAGCTGCAGCAGCCATAGCCGCCCTGCTCCACTTCCTGTGGCGGACTCCGCACAGCTCCACTATCCCCCTGGCAGGCCACAGTGACGGCCACGAACCTGCTCCACCTCCTGCGACGGATACCATGCGATTCTCCTGACGACGGATGCTGCTCCACCCCTCATAACAGATTCCACGTGGCAAGTCGAGATGATGCCCGCGTGTCTGCTCCATTATCTTTCGCAATCAATTCCCCTGACCGTGGGTGGCCCACTACCAGGCGGTTACGCACGTCGCCATCAGTCTGTTGCCTCCCCCGCCTATAAAAGGGGGGACTCAGATACGTTATTTTTTAAGCTCTTTTGCCTTATCTCAAAACTCTGCTAAATTCTTCGTTCGAGCACTCCATTCTTGTTGAGGCAGAGAACTGACTTGAGCGTCGGAGGGTCTTGCCGGAGCAACCCCACCACCGATTTAGACTTCCTTTGCAGGTCCCGGCGACGACCGCGGCTTCCTCAACTCCAGCTTCTCCGATGCAGGTGGATTTTTGCACCAACAGGATTGGCGCTAGAGGAAGGGGCTGTATCTTCGCAGCACCCTTGTTCTTGAAGGAGCGCTCAACAGAGCCGCCTCCGACCATCTCTCCATCATCTACTCCCAATCCTCCCCTGCGAGATCGACACCCGATGCCTCCGCGCAGGGCGTCCACCCGGCGATCCACGGCCTCCGCGGCCAGATCTCAGGCTCCAACCTCTCCTCCCGTTTCTCAGCCAGCTCCTCCTCCCCCTCCGACGATGGCGGTCGGTGCGGAGCAGTTTGACTTGCTAGCGTAGCAGGTCAAAGGCCTCGTCGAGGCCGTACAGGCAATGCAGCAGCAGCCGCCGCAGGCGTCGGCGCATCCGGAAGAGGCATCTCCGGAATGCCAGAACCCGGCGGTGGGGCGGGCCACCTGGGCCAGCCGCCCCATCCTTCCCGGGAAGGCGAATCCAAGGGTGGAGAGCCCTCAATCGGACCATGACTCCACCCCTGGGAGATCCCTGCCCCCGTTCTGCCAAAGGACCCTCGAGACTCGAAGTCGAGAGGATTTCCTGGACCGGAGGCTCCAGGAGATGAACCGGCGGATCGAAGAACTCCGCCATGCGCCTCCCGCTTACGGTGAGGATATCTGCACTGACCCTCCCTTCTCCCAAATGATTATGCAGGAACCGATCCCGTCGAATTTCAAGCTCCCCCAGTTTGAAAGCTACGACGGGACGTCGGACCCGGTGGACCACCTGGAGGCCTTCCGAACGATGATGCTGCTTCATGGTGCCCCCGACGCCATCTTGTGCCGGGCTTTCCCGTCTACTTTGAAGGGAGCAGCAAGAAACTGGTACTCGGCACTGAAGCTGGGTACCATCTTCTCCTTCGACCAAATGAGCCACCAATTTGTGGCCCATTTTGTCAGCAGCCGACGTCCCCAGAAAGGTTCGGAGTCCCTCATCAACATCAAGCAGAGGGAAGGGGAGTCCATACGGGCCTACATCAACCGCTTCAACATCGCGGCGTTGGAGGTCCGGAACTTGGACCAGTCGGTTGCCATGGCCGCCCTGAAAGGTGGCCTTCAGAAGAATGATCTCTTGTACTCCCTGGAGAAGAAGTACCCCAGGGATTTTGCTGATCTGCTGGCTCAGGCTGAAGGATACGCCCGAGTGGAAGAGGCCTTCAAAATGAAGGATGAAGAGACTGCGAGGGAGCGTCAGGCGGGAGATTCAGGCAAGCCCGCAGTTGAGAAGAGGCCAAGGGAAGTCCGGCCTCGCTCCCGATCCCCTCCTGGGCACAAGCGCGCCCATACTCCACCTCGGGCACGCAGGCAGAGAAGCCCGGACAACAGGTTTCGGCGGGGTTCCCCGCCAGGGAAGTTCCGCAGCTACGCCCCCCTCAACGCTTCGAAGGCCCAGGTACTGATGGAGGTCAGGGAGCTGATCCCTAGGTCGGAGAGGATGCGCACGCACCCCGGGAAGTGCAACCCCAACAAGTTCTGCCTCTACCACCGCGACCATGGCCACGACACCGAAGAGTGCATCCAGCTCCAGGACGAGATCGAGGAGCTCATCCGGCGAGGTCGGCTCGATAGATTCATCCGCCGCAGGCCTGAGGGTAGAGGAGACCGGCCAAGAGCCCTCCCACCGCCCGAACCGCAGAAGAGGGAGGAGCAGCCCGGGGACCGGCCTCC
Organism: Elaeis guineensis; assembly: GCF_000442705.2. Lineage (NCBI taxonomy): Eukaryota > Viridiplantae > Streptophyta > Magnoliopsida > Arecales > Arecaceae > Elaeis > Elaeis guineensis. Next base: position 87,770,261 of record NC_025997.2, read on the forward strand.
TATCGGGACCATCGACTCCATCGCCGGAGGGCCTCTGGGAGGAGCGGGAGAACTGTAAATGTATTGCTTACTATTTTGTTTTGAATCTACTTTTCTTTCTAGCTAACGCACTCCTCCTGCTTAACGCGGATGTATTACGACTGGATATGACCTCTCCAAAAACAACGGCCATGTCAGGAACAGGAGGAGAACCTCGTCCTGACATGAGCAAAGTCAAAGGCTCGGTTCTTTTAGACCGGATGGGGGGAGAGGCCTTACAACGCCCTAATGTGCCCCCACAGCCCTATTAGGGACAGGAGGAAAACCTCGCCCTAACTTGAGCAAAGTCAAAGGCCCGGTTCTTTTAGACCGGATGGGGGGAGAGGACTTACAACGCCCTAATGTGCCCCCACAGCCCTGTTAGGGACAGGAGGAAAACCTCGCCCTAACTTGAGCAAAGTCAAAGGCCCGATTCTTTTAGACCGGATGGGGGGAGAGGCCTTACAACGCCCTAATGTGCCCCCACAGCCCTGTTAGGGACAGGAGGAAAACCTCGCCCTAACTTGAGCAAAGTCAAAGGCCCGATTCTTTTAGACCGGATGGGGGGAGAGGCCTTACAACGCCCTAATGTGCCCCCACAGCCCTGTTAGGGACAGGAGGAAAACCTCGCCCTAACTTGAGCAAAGTCAAAGGCCCGATTCTTTTAGACCGGATGGGAGGAGAGGCCTTGCAACGCCCTAATGTGCCCCCACAGCCATGTCAGGAACAGGAGGAGAACCTCGTCCTGACATGAGCAAAGTTGAAGGCCCGGTTCTTTCAGACCGGAGGGGGGAGAGGCCTTACAGCGCCCTAACGCGCCCCCACAAGCCAGGCTGATAACGAGAACCTCGCGCCGGCTCAAGCAAAATGGAAGACCCGGACTCCTACGAGAGCCGGGTTCCGTCACCAAGGTAAAGCTTCACCCGGACTCCTACGGGAGCCGGGTTCCGCCGCCAAGGTAAAGCTTCACCAGGACTCCTACGGGAGCCGGGTTCCGCCGCCAAGGTAAAACTTCACCCGGACTCCTACGGGAGCCGGGCTCCGCCGCCAAGGTAAACTCCAGCAGGATTCCTACGGGAGCCGGGTTCCGCCGCCAAGGTAAAGCTTCACCCGGACTCCTACGGGAGCCGGGTTCCGCCGCCAAGGTAAAGCTTCACCCGGACTCCTACGGGAGCCGGGTTCCGCCGCCAAGGTAAAACTTCACCCGGACTCCTACGGGAGCCGGGTTCCGCCGCCAAGATAAAGCTTCACCCGGACTCCTACGGGAGTCGGGTTCCGCCGTCAAGGTAAAGCTTCACCCGGACTCCTATGGGAGCTGGGTTCCGCCGCCAAGGTAAAACTTCACCCGGACTCCTACGGGAGCCGGGCTCCGCCGCCAAGGTAAACTCCAGCGGGATTCCTACGGGAGCCGGGTTCCGCCGCCAAGGTAAAGCTTCACCCGGACTCCTATGGGAGCCGGGTTCCGCTGCCAAGGTAAAACTTCACCCGGACTCCTACGGGAGCCGGGCTCCGCCGCCAAGGTAAACTCCAGCGGATTCCTACAGGAGCCGGGTTCCGCCGCCAAGGTAAAGCTTCACCCGGACTCCTACGGGAGCCGGGTTCCGCCGCCAAGGTAAAGCTTCACCCGGACTCCTATGGGAGCCGGGCTCCACCGCCAAGGTAAACTCCAGCGGGACTCCTACGGGAGCAGGGTTCCGCCGCCAAGGTAAAGCTTCACCCGGACTCCTACGGGAGCAGGGTTCCACCGCCAAGGTAAAGCTTCACCCGGACTCCTACGGGAGCCGGGTTCTGCCGCCAAGGTAAAGCTTCACCCGGACTCCTACGGGAGCCGGGTTCCGCCGCCAAGGTAAACTTCACCCGAACTCCTACGGGAGCCGGGCTCCGCCGCCAAGGTAAACTTCAGCGGGACTCCTACGGGAGCCGGGTTCCGCCGCCAGGAAAGCTTCGCCCGGGCTCCTACGGGAGCCGGGCTCCGCCGCCAAGAAAGCCGGGCTCCATCCGCTACTTCACCAGCAAGGGTTAAAAATGGTGGCGAGGCTCGGCCACGTGACGAGATCGGATGGAAAGGAAGAGCCCTTTCCCACGACGACCTCTAAGCCAAACAGGCCAAACAACGAGAAAGGGTCAACAAACGACAATATTGGTGCTAGCGCGGACAAGGTAACGCAAAATGCTTTTTCTCATTTCCGATATATGTACTACAGGACCAGGACGGCCAGAGAAAGAGGGACAAAATGATAAGAAAAAAAAAAAAAAAGGGAAGGCAGCTACAAAAAGGGAGTGTCTACAAAAGAACTCTAAGGAGGTCCTGCTCCCTCTAACCTAGGGTGATCACCACCATCCCCCAACCAGGACTGCCTCAAGCTATCCACGATTTCCTCTAGTTCATCCTTCTTTTGCAGCATATCCTGGAACGCCTGACGAAGTCGCCGGCTCTCAGCCTCCGCTTCCCGATGCCACTTCCGCAAAACTTCGGACTCTGCCTCTGCGTCCGCGACGGCCTTCCGCTCAAGCCCCAACTGGATTTTTACTTGTTGAAGCTCAGCTGTCTTCTCCCCAAGGGAGACAGAAATCCCTTCGACAGTGCCTCTCAGGGCTTGGAGCTCTTCGTTATCTTGGGCGTTAGCAAGCTGCGCCCTAGTAACCAACTGCCTCTGGAGACGAACCACCTCGTCCGCCGATCGATGGAATCTCCCCTTGTACTCCTCTACCTGTCGGCGCCAGCTGGCCCGCTGCACATCATGGCTCATCTCGGCATCTTGAAGCTACTTCTGGAGGTCGGAAACTTTTTGTGACCATATCTGCTCATCCCGCGCTGTGAGCCGGGGTGAGTTTCCTTCCAGCTGGCCGATCCTCCTCTTGGCAGCCGACAGCTCCACTTTAAGGGCGCTGATCCTGGCTTCTTGAGCCCAAGTTCGGTCGCTAGCACTCTTCATGCATTCTTCGAGCTCCTTCGCAAAGTTCACCTTCCTCCGGCTGTAGTCCATGATTGCCTTCACTTGGAGACTCCTAAAGTGGGCGGCCTCAGCGGGGGCCTCGGAATAGCATTTTTTCGCCTGGCGGAGCTCGCCCTCTGACTTTTTCAACTTCTTCGTCAGGTGGAGGACCTCCATTTTTAGCCGTTGGATAGTTGACTTCAGCGGGACCCCCAGGGGCAAGGGAAGTGCTTCGGCAGGACACTGCCATCGGAAGAAGCAAACGTCAGAGACCAACTCATTACAAGAAGAAAGGCAGGAAAGAAGGAGCAGGGGGAAGGAAAGACCATCCACAATAAGAAATTCAACTTTATTGATTAATTTTGAAGACAAGCGGAAAGGAAATATGGCAACAAAAGAAAGATACAAGATCGGAGGTCTCAGACCTCGGAGGCTGGGGGTGGAGAGCCCGGCGTGGGGGGTGCAACTGCGGCAGCGGCGGACGAAGGGGCGGCCTCGTCGTCAGACTCCTCCAGAAAGCCGAGATCAAGGTCGGGATATCTGCTGGCCACCCTCTCTCGGCAGAGCTCGAACCCCTTAGTGAACGCCTCCAGGCCAAACTGGACGTTCAGCTCCCTCATCTCCGCAGAGGTCTTGAACTCCTCCACCGCAAGGGTCCTGGCCTTCGAAACCAGAACCGGAGTTTGCTCGGCCAAGTGGGCGACCTCGGCCTCCGCCTTCCTTGCCGACTCCTCCAGGCTTCACCTCTCCTCCTCCCGGACTCGTCTTTCCTCTTCCCGGTCTTGTCTCTCTCTCTCCAGGGCCTCCCGAAGGGCGGCCACCTCGACCGTCTTCGCTTGGAGATGAGCAACCTCGTCTTGGCAACGCTCCTCCGCCCGAAGAAGGTCCCTTCTCATGCGGCCTGACGCCTCGACATAGGCGAAGAGCTGGTGCCCGATCTGCAAGGACAGATGGAGAATTACAACAAAGACCGAGCAACTGAGCAAGTAAAAGTCTGCTTACCTCAAGAAAGGACCCCAAGGTGTCCCAGGCCCGCTGCTCGGGATCGGCACGGTCGATCCTCTCCACGACATCGGACAGAATGCAACCGTCGAGCAGCCGACGGATCAGGGCCTTGTCGTTGAAGGGGTTCTCCGATCCCCCTTCGGAGCAGACGGACTCGTCTGCAGCGGCTCGGTGGCTGCTCGGCCTGCGGGCCATCGATTTTCTCCTCCTCCCCACGGCGGGTGCCTCCACGGGGCGGACCTCCGGAATGGGGACCCCGGTCGGCGGGCTCCTTGAGGGAGCCCGGGGGGCCACTGGCTCGGCATCCGAAGGAATGTTGATTGCCGGGGTCGCCTGGACGGGCGCAGCCAAGCTCGTCTCCTCCCCCCTGGCCCTCTTCGCTGGGCCAGAAGTCGTCGCGCCCTTCCTTTTCTGGGCCCTCATGGCCTTGGCGAGCATCCGTGTGGCTTCGGCGTCCATTGCTAAAAAAAAAAAAAAAAAAAAAAAAAAAAGGAAAAGAAAAGAAGAGGGCAAAAGCAGCACCAATCAGTCCGAAAAAAAAAAAAAAAAAAAAAAAAGAAAAGAAGAAGAAGAAAGAAAAAAGAAAAAGAGAAAGAGAAAAAAAAAGGAAAAAGGAGAGAGAAAGGAAGAGAAAGAAGAAGAAGACAAGAAAAGGAAAGATGTATACTTGCTGGATCCTGAGGGCTCAGGCCGATGTTGAAGAGAAGCGGCTCCCTCAGTAGGTTTGGAAGGGAAGGAGCGGGGTAATTCAGGAGCTTCTGGGCGGCCTGAAGGTCGTCCTCTCCCAGGCCGGGAGCCCGGCGGACGGAACCCTCAGAGACCTCCAAGGGGGCAGGCCCAATTCCAGGGTCGGACAGTAAATGAAGAGAAATTTTCCCTTCCAGTTGTGAATCGAAGAAGGGGCGCCCTTCAGCAACCCCTTCTTACCGAACTGGGGGGAGAAGTACCACCAATCCTTCGCTGAAGGATGGCGTTTGAAAGTGTAGAAATGTCTGAACAGGGAGAGGGAAGGCTGGACCTCGGCTATGTGACAGAGGGAGAAAAACCCTATCAAAAACCTAAAGGAATTCGGGGCGACAGAAGCGAGAGAAATGTCTAAGAAACGAAAGAAGGCGGCAACAAAAGCAGGAAGCGGAAGCCGGAGTCCGGCACGGAATGCCTCCTGTTACAAACAAAAGCGACCAGGAGGGGGAGCGCTGGCCCGGTCAGAGGGGCCGGGGAGCTTCAGGTCGTACTCTGAAGGGACCCCGTACCGAGCCCTTATCAGGAGAAGTTCGTCCGGAGTCGACGAACAAGGAATGGTGCCCGGTGCGAAGACCGGGCGAGACCCTGCCCCAAACACGGGTTCGTCCGCAGAAACAGGGGCCTGGGGGTTTGAAGCAGAAGAACTCCCAGAGCTTACGGGAGCAGAAGAATCGGAAGACATTTTTCTTTGGGGGAGAACCTAAAGGGCCCTAAAAAGCAAGCCGAGAAAGGAGGGAGACGCCGGAGGTCAACTCAGGAGAAGACACAAAAAAGGTGGAAGGAGGAGAAGACCCTAGGCGGTAAGAAGGAGAAGGTGGGCACTAACCTATCTTGCTCTGGGGGCCTGGGGAGCGAGAAACGGAGGGCGCCTACGGCTCGAGAGGGCGTTCGCTAGAGCGGACTCTCGGGAAGATGACAGATGCCAGCAAGAAATCAGAAGCGGAGTGGGGCGCCTGAAGGGGGGAGGAAGGGTTTAAATAGACCCTGGGATCCGGCGCCATAATGATCTTGAATCCCCCCAGGCCAGTCCGCATCCGACACGTGTCTCACTCCCCGTGGCAGATGGCTGAAGGCGGCTGGCGGTTGGTAGGGTCATAATTGCGCCGTACCTAGGCCAGCGTACCCGCGGGATCTTCGAAGCGTCCCCTCATACTGCCCCAATTCGAAAAGACTCCGGCACGCGCTCATTTAATGCCAAAACATCCGGGAGCGACAGGGCGCGGGATTCGAAGGGACGGTTCTGGCTGTACTTTTGTGTACTTCCTTCGTTTGAAATTCAAAACTCAGATGTAGGGGGACTGGTGTTGGGTATAAAAAACCCACAGCCGGAACCCACGATGGAACCGCCATCAGCAAGTGCAGCTCCGCCCGGACTCCTACGGGAGCCGGACTCCGCCGCCAGCATCAGAACAGCTCCGCCCGGACTCCCACGGGAGCCGGGCTCCGCCCTTAGTATCAACTGCTGGTAAGCTCAATCCGGACTCCTATCAGAGCCGGACTTCACCCTTGGCTTTGTTTGCAGCGCAGCTCCGCCCGGACTCCTACGGGAGCCGGGCTCCACCGACGGCATCAGCACAGCTCCGCCCGGACTCCTACGGGAGCCGGGCTCCACCGCCATCAGCAAGTGCAGCTCCGCTCGGACTCCTACGGGAGCCGGACTCCGCCGCCAGCATCAGAACAGCTCCGCCCGGACTCCCACGGGAGCCGGGCTCCGCCCTTAGTATCAACTGCTGGTAAGCTCAATCCGGACTCCTATCAGAGCCGGACTTCACCCTTGGCTTTGTTTGCAGCGCAGCTCTGCCCGGACTCCTACGGGAGCCGGGCTCCACCGACGACATCAGCACAGCTCCGCCCGGACTCCTACGGGAGCCGGGCTCCATCGCCATCAGCAAGTGCAGCTCTGCCCGGACTCCTACGAGAGCCAGGCTCCACCGACGGCATCAGCACGGCTCCGCCCGGACTCCTACGGGAGCCGGACTCCACCACCATCAGCAAGTGCAGCTCCGCCCGGACTCCTACGGGAGCCGGGCTCCACCGCCATCAGCAAGTGCAGCTCCGCCCGGACTCCTACGGGAGCTGGGCTCCACCGCCATCAGCAAGTGCAGCTCCGCCCGGACTCCTACGGGAGCCGGACTTCGCCGCCAACATCAGAACAGCTCCGTCCGGACTCCTACGGGAGCCGGGCTCCGCTCACGACGGCTCCGACCATTACCGAGCTTCAATCGACCGATCCACGCCCCCTGACAGGCCCTCAAAACGGCCGCGACCCTGCTCCACCTCCTGTGGCGGACTCCACGCAGTATCATCATTCCCTGACAAGCCGCAGCAGCCATAGCCGCCCTGCTCCACTTCCTATGGCGGACTCCGCACAGCTCCACTATCCCCCTGGCAGGCCACAGTGACGACCACGAACCTGCTCCACCTCCTTCGACGGATACCATGCGATTCTCTTGACGACGGACGCTGCTCCACCCCTCATAACAGATTCCACGTGGCAAGTCGAGATGATGCCCGCGTGTCTGCTCCATTATCTTTCGCAATCAATTCCCCTGACCGTGGGCGGCCCACTACCAGGCGGTTATGCACGTCGCCATCAGTCCGTTGCCTCCCCCGCCTATAAAAGGGGGGACTCAGATACGTTATTTTTTAAGCTCTTTTGCCTTATCTCAAAACTCTGCTAAATTCTCCGTTCGAGCACTCCATTCTTGTTGAGGCAGAGAACTGACTTGAGCGTCGGAGGGTCTTGCTGGAGCAACCCCACCTTCGATTTAGACTTTCCTTGCAGGTCCCGACGGCGACCGCGGCTTCCTCAACTCCAGCTTCTCCGGCGCAGGCGGATTTTTGCACCAACAGTATCCATTGTGAGAGAATCTCATTCTCTTCTAGATATATCAAAAATTTACTAGTGAGATATCCACCTCCTCAATCAAATTGAAGAGTTTTAATACTCTTCTCAGTTTATCTTTCAACCTCATTATAGAATTATTTAAACATTTTAAATGATTCAGATTTATATTTCATAAGATAGAGATATCCATACCTCGATAGATCATCGATGAATGTAATGAAGTAGTAATACCCATCTTTGGCACAAGTGTTCATCGGTCCATATACATCACTATATATTACACTTAGAACTTCACTAGCTTGTTCACCTTTTCTAGTAAAAGGTGATTTAGTCATCTTTTCAAGAAGACAGGATTCACAGATTGGCAATGATTTATAATTATTGACTTCGAGGATCTCCTCTTAGATCAACCTGTTTATCATGTTCTTGTTAATATGACTATTGGTGCAGAATTCCACCAACACTGGAGAAGCTAGAGTTGAGATGACCGCGCCTGCCGCCGGGACCTACAAGAGAAGTCTAAACCAAAGTTGGGGGTGCTCCGGCAAGACCCTCCGACGCTCAAGTCAGCACTCTGCTTCAACAGAAATGGAGCACTCAAATAGGATTTTGGCAGAGTTTCGAGATAGAGTTTAGAGCTTAGAGAAGAACGAATCTGGGGGTCCCTTTTTATAGATGGAGAGCGTAACTGATTGATAGCGACGTCTGTAACCATCTGGTAGTGGGCCGTTCGGAGCCACGTGAAGTTTGTTATGGAGAGTAGTGGCATCAGGGGGCCGTTCAGGGCCACATGGAGTTTGTTATGGAGAGTAGTGGTGTCAGGGGGTCGTTCAGGGCCACGTGGAGTTTGTTATGGAGAGTAGAGTAGTATCCGTTGTCGTAACTTACCAGGGAGTAGTGGGATCACGTGAAATCTGTTATAGAGAGTAGAGTGGGGTAGTGGCCATTATCATGACTTGTCAGAGAGTTCAGGCTTGACGGCTGAAGCTCGGCTGGGACGTCTGATGGAGCAGAATGGCTCTCTATCTCTGCAATCTAAGAGAAGCTCAGATGTTTCTGAGGTTGCTGATGAATCCACTATTGTCGGGTGCCTTGGGCACTGATTGGGCACTGATGTTGCAGATGAAAATCATCCACTGTAGAAGCTCGGATGGAGACTTTCTGTTGGAGAAGTCTGGTAAGAGTCCAGTTGCTAGGAGAGTCCGTCTGAAATTTGCCTGATGTAGAAGCTCGTCTGTAGATTGCCCATTGGAGAGGTCCGATTTCATGAGGAATCCGACAGAGGGTCGTCCGACAGTGGAGTTCGGATGGCGCTGTGGAGGTTCGTCCGCTGGAGGAGTCTTGAGGACACTGGGGAAGGTTGACCATTGGAGAAGTCCGGGATTTAATTCTATCGTAGAAGTTCGGACAGAGTCTGGTTCTTGTAGGAGGCTGAAAGAAGGCCGCTTATTGAAGGAGCTCGATCAAAAATCGATTGTCGTGGAAGCTTGGATGGAGATTTCTTATTATAGAAGCTCTGAGTAGTGACCTGGCTGGTGGAGCCTATCCTGTTGTAGAAGCTCGTCTGTGATCCATCCACTGTAGGAACTCGGCTGGGATCTGGCTATGTAGGAGCTCGAGTGAAGCCCACTTGCAATAGAAGTTCGGAGTAGAGATCCAGTTGGTGGAGCTCTTCTGTTGTCGCAATTCGTCTGGGATCCATCCACTGTAGGAGTTCGACTGAAATATGGTTCTGGTAGAAGCTCGGATAGAATCCAGAAGGTGGTCGACCATCGTAGAAACTTGGACGGAGTCTGGTTACTATAGAAATCCTACTGTCAGAGAAGCTCGGACATTGACGAAGTTTGAAAGAACTTTGGAGTAGAGTTGTCCATGGTCGGAAGAAGTCTGGAAGGGATTCGGAGAATAGTCGATCACTGTAGAAAATCGATTGATAGTGAAGCTCAAAAAGTATTTGGAGCAGCCCGATAGATGAATGGAGGAGCTCATTATCGAAGAAGTCTAGATGGCATTATGGAAGCTCGGACGGTCGAGAGAGTTCAGAAAGACACCACACAAGGTCGGAAGCCAGAAAAGCCCTAGAAGGATCGACCTTTTATAAACTTCGACTGGGGGTATTTTATACCCAACACCAGTCCTCCTACTTTTGAGCTCAAATTTCGAATGAAGAAAGTATAGAGAAATTTTCACAGCCAAAGTTGCCTCCCTTGATTTTCGCACTCGATTGTTTCCAGATATTTTGGTGTTTGGCGCGCTGGTGCCGGAGCCTTTTCAAATTAAGGCGATCCGAAAAGGTTTTTTTGAAATTCCCGCTGGAGTGTTGCTCTAGGTATGGTGCAATAATAGCTCTGTCAGCTGTTAGCCACTTTCAATCGCCTGCCATGGTGAGTCGGACATGCGGCGAGTGTAAGTCGGCCAGAGGAGATCTGCAATCATTACTGCACCGGGCCCTGTTGCCTATTTAAACCCACTCCCCTCTTTCAGGGATTTTATTTTGCCTGAGAGTCCTGTTGGTGCCCTTCTTCTTCCCTGAGAGTTCCATCCCTCTCGACCTTCAGCATTCTTCGAGTCGATCCCCATCTCTGCATCTCTGCCCCTCTCGGACCAGCCTAGGTTAGTTCCAGAACTCCCCTCTTCTCCTTTTTTTTTTGTTTTTGTCTTCCCTGCTGTTCTTCTTCCATTTTCCCTCCTTTACATTCTGCCCGTTCAGTTTTCCACGAGCACCCCATCTCTTATTTTTCCAATTTTTTAGGGATTTTTAGGGTTTTCACTTGATTTAAAATATCCTCCAACACTTCCTCCTCTAGCAGTTCTAGGAGTTCATATGTTCCAGTCCCACAAAACCCTAGCTCTATAGAAGAATCTCATTTGGTCTTTGTACCAGACACCATCCCCAGCTCTCTGACTCCGGAGGAACTCTCACTGATTAGGATTCATTAGAGAATTCCTCCGGAGTACGAGCTGGAGCTTCCCGAGCCAACTGGCCGGGCTAGCGCTCCTCCCCCTGGCTGCTTCTGTTTATACCAAGAAGCTTTCCGCATCGGGCTTTGACTTCTGCTCCCGTCTTTTGTCATCGCTCTCTTCTGCTTTTTAAACATTTCTTTAGTTTCTGTAGCACCAAATTCTTTTAGATTTCTGATAGGGTTTCTTTCCCTCTGTCACCTAGTCGAAGTCCAGCCAATCCTTTCTTTGTTTAGGAATTTCTATACTTTCAAGTGTCATCCTTCGGCAAAGGACTGGTGGTACTTCTCCCCCTAGTTCGGTAGAAAGGAGTTGTTGAAAGGTGCTCCCTCTTCTATCCACAACTGAAAGGAGAGATACTTCTATGTCCGATGCCCGACCTTAGAGCTGGGATTACCCCTTGGGGCTCTCTGAGGGATTCCGTCCGTCGGGCTTCTAGCCTGGAAAAGGACGATCTCGAAGCCTCCAATAAGCTCGAGGCCTATCCAGCCCCCCTTCTCTCTAACCTTCTGAAAGAACAACTCTTATTCAACATCGGCCTGAGCCCTCTTAACCCTGTCGGTACTATCATTATTATATATATATATATATATTGCTACTTCTCCTTTCTCTTATTCTATTTCTGAGCCGTGTCGATCTTCTTTTATTGCAGACATGGACACAGGCGTGGCTCGAAGGTTAGCCCAGGGTCTCAAGACCCACAAGAGAAAAGGCACCGCGACTTCGGGGTCGGCAAAGAGAGCTAGGACAGAAGAGATGAGCTCAGTCGTGCCTACTCAGGTGGTCGTTACCATCGACGCCCCCTCTAACGTCGAGCCCGAAGTCCCCCGAGCCTTTTCACAGAGCCTCCCGATCGAGGTTCCCGCTCCAGAGGCTCATCTCGAGAGGGCACCGGGGGCCGAAAGGAGGAGGAGGAAGAAGACCCTGGCCCGCAAGAGTCGCAGCTGCAAGGCTGCCATCGAGGGGGCCGATGGCTCCGAGGAAGATCTGGAAGAAAATCCCTTCAACAATAGGAATTTAATAAAGAGGCTGGTCGAAGGGTGCATTCTACCCGAGGTCGTCCAAAGGATCGTCCATGCTGATCCTGAGCAGCAGGTCTGGGACTCTCTGAGATCCTTTCTCGAGGTAGGTCAATTCACTTTTTTCTTCTTATTGCTTCTTTACTTAGTTTACTCCTTAGCTTTTATATTGACTCCCCGGCTGCTCTTGCAGATTGGACACCAGCTCATCGCCAACGTCGAGGTGATGAAGAACGCCAAGAGGGAGGCAGTCCAGGCACAGGAAGGTCGCCTGGCTGAGGTCGCCCACCTCAAGGAGAAGATCGCCAAGGTCGCAAGTCTCCAGGAGGTGCTGCAAAAGGAGGGACAAACCTCGTCCGATCTTAGGGCCACCTTGGAGAAGGAAAGAAAGAAGGCAGAGGCCGAGGTCTTCGAACTGAAGGTGCAGGTCTCCGAGCTGAAGGCACAGATCCCATCCCTAGTCTCGGAGGCAGGGGCCCGAGCAGTGGAGGAGTTCAAGACCTCCTCTGAGATGGAGGATCTGCAGGTCCAGTTCGGCCAGGATGCCTTCATCAAGGGCTTCGAGCTCTGCCAAGAGAAGGTGGCCGAAAAGTTTTTCGAACTGGACCTCGGCTTCCTGGATGAGGCGTTCGATGATGAAGCCGGACCTTTCTAAGCCGCTGTCGGTCCTCCTCCAGCTGGGACCTCCTCGACTGTCGCGGCTGCCGTGACCGACCTTTCGAGGGCGTCGAGCTCCTCCACTTCTGTCCCAGAGGTCCGAAACCTCTAATTTTATATTTTTCCTTTGTGGTGACTTTTTTTGTTCTCTTGTACTTAAAAACTATTTTATCTATGAAATCGGATTCTTCCTTATAGAGAGCTCATGTTTCTTCTTCTCTTTTATTTTCTTGCACTGATTTGTGCTGAGACACTCTTGTTTCCCAACAATAGTGCCCTACCGAAGCTCTTCCCCTGTTGTAGGGGATCCCTTTGAAGTCCATGATCTGGGATCTCAAAAGGGAAGTTCGTCACTTGACAAAGAAATCAAAGAAGCTGGATGACGAACTTCATTGACTGAGGAAGAGCCATTCGGAAGTCACTACGGAGGCTACTCGCTTTCGGGACCTTCACAAAAAGGGTCTCATGGACTACACTCGAAGGAAGGCTGACTTCGTGATGGACCTTGAGAAACTCCGAAAATGTGCCAGCGACCGATCTTTGACCCAGGCTTCCAAGATCGGTTCCCTTGAAGTCGAGCTGGCAATCACACGGGAGAAGATTGGCCAGTTAGAAGGGAGCTCATCCTTGCTCGCAACTCAGGTCGATCACGATCGAGACTGGTTGAAAAAATTCTCCGACCTTCAGAAGCAGCTGCAGGATGCTGAGGCGAACTACAACGCCTATCGAGTCGGCTGGTGCGGGCAAGTAAAGGACTATCAAAGGAAGCTCACGATGACGACCGACGAAGTTGCCTGCCTTCAGAGGCAGTTGTCTGAGAGAGTCCAGTCTGCCTTTGCACAAGGCTCTTAAGGGAGACTATGGAAAAATTATCTGTAGCCCTTGGGCAGAAGAAGGCCGAACTGCAGCGGCTAAAGATTAGCTGGCCTACGAGCAGCAGGCGGTCAAGGATGCCGAGACGGAGTCTGAGGTTCTAAGAAAGAGGCTTCAGGAGTCGGAGGGCGAAAGCCGGTGGTTTCACCAGATGTATCGGGAGATGCTGCTAAGAAAGATGGAACTGGAAGAAGAGGTCAAAAACCTAAAGCAATCCCTAATAATGATTGGAACCAAGAGCTCGAAGTCGGAAGAAGCTGAGCTTCCTTAGGGCTTCTTTTACCTTTTATTTTTTCATGTATTCTTTTTTTTTCTTGTCGTTTTTCTTTTTTGGCCTTCGAAGGCTTTGTAATGTACACTTCACTAATGAAATGAAAAGAAAATTTTCCATTATCTTGTCCATTCTTGCATTGAGTTATTGTTTACCGAACTTCTTTTGTCTTTTATCTTGTTCGATGTCGACATTATTTGGAGGTTCCTAATCATCGCCATGTCAATTTGCCCTTTTTGTTCATGATCGTAGGTCTTTTCAAGGCCATTTGAGTTTGACACTTCCTCCCGATGCTCCAGCTTGGGGGCCCGAACTTCTCATTACCTTGAGGAAGTTGATTTTTCCTCGACCTGTGTTGAGTTCCCTCTTAGAGACTGAAGGTTTTTGATAAGAGTCTCCTTCCTTGTTAAGACGAGGTCCCTTGTGTCTTTGATGTAGTTTGTCTTTCTCTTATCACTGGTGTAGTTCATTACTTTCCCTTTTTATCTCCCCACCTTGCTTTTTTATATTTGGGTGAGGGTTTTCCTTCTACTCTTAGTGGGGTCGTAGAAATGTAGAGGAGCCGTTGAGGAGGCTTTTCTCCTCATCCGGTCTTGAACGATCAGGTCTTCGTTTGTATTAGGATGAGGTTCTCTTCATGTTCTCGACATAGTCAATTTCAGCTCATGCTAGGATGAGATTTTTTTCCTATTCCTAACAAGGCTGTGGGGGCACGTAAGAGCCGTTGCAAGGGCCTCTCCCCCCATCCGGTCTCTAAATAATCGAACCTTCGACTTTGCTCATGTTAGGAAGAGATTCTCCTCCTGTTCCTAACATGGCTGTGGGGGCACATAAGGGCCGTTGTAAGGGCCTCTCTCCCATCCGATCTTTAAATAACCGGGCCTTCGACTTTGCTCATGTTAGGATAAGGTTCTCTTCCTGTTCCTAACATGACTGTGGGGGCACATAAGGGTCGTTGTAAGGACCTCTCCCCCCATCCGATCTTTAAATAACCAGACCTTCAACTTTGCTCATGTTAGGATGAGGTTCTCCTCCTGATCCTAACATGGTTGTGGGGGCACATAAGGGCCATTGTAAGGGCTTCTCCCTCCATCTGATCTGTAAATAATTGGGCCTTCAACTTTGCTCATGTTAGGATGAGGTTCTCCTCCTGTTCCTAACATGGCTATGGGGGCACATAAGGGCCGTTGTAAGGGCCTCTCCTCCCATCCGGTCTTTAAATAATCGGGCCTTTAACTTTGCTCATGTTAGGACGAGGTTCTCCTCCTGTTCCTAACACGCTTAGTTTCGATTGTCAGAAGGAGCTACTCCCTGTCGTTATGAGCTCGTACCCAAAGAAAAGATATGCGAATATGGAAGAAACTTTTATTTAAGGCAAAGTTACTGGTAATACATTCGTAGATTTTTTGAATCCCATAGTCACGGAAGATCTGCTCCCTATCGGGGTCCTCCAGAGATGGAGTTGATGATCCCAGTTGGAGACCGATCTTCAGGCTGCTCCTTCCTCCTTGGCGGCTCCGGTTGTGGCAGGGCCCTTGGCCGATCTTCCCTACCTTCAGGTCAGCGTCGAACGAATATATCGAGCCGACCTCATCCGATGAGCTCTTCGATCTCATCTCAGAGCTGAATGCACTCCTCCGTGTCGTGGCCGTGGTCACAATGATAGATGCAGAACTTGTTAGGGTTGCACTTCCTGGGGTGGGTGCGCATCCTTTCCGACCTCGGTAGCTGCTCCCTGACCTTCATCAGCACTTGAGTTTTTGATGTGTTGAGAGGAGCGTAGCTGTGGAATCTTTTTGGGGGAGAGTCCTGCCGAACTTTGCGGTCCGGGCTTCTCTGCCTACGAGCCCGGGGAAAAATCTGGACACGCTTGTCTCTGGAGGGAGTTCGAGAACGTGATCGAGCTTCACTCAGTCCTTTTTCAACTGCGGGCTTGTTAGAGTCTCCCACCTGTCGCTCCTTCGTGGCCTCCTCATTCTTCATCTTGAAGGCTTCTTCCGCTTGAGCATATCCTTCGGTCCGAGCCAGCAAATCAGTAAAATCCCTAGGATACTTTTTTTTCAGGAAAAATAAAAGATCGTTCTTTTGAAGACCACCCTTCAGGATGGCCATCGCGACCAATTGGTCCAAGTTTCGGACCTCCAACGCGGCGATGTTAAAATGGTTGACGTAAGCTTGGATGGATTCTCCCTCCTTTTGCTTGATGTTGATGAGGGACTCCGAACCTCTCTGGGGATGCCGGCTGCTGACAAAATGAGCAACGAACTGATGGCTTATCTGATCAAAGGAGAAGATAGTACCCGATTTCAGTGTTGAGTACCAATTTCTTGCTACTCCCTTCAAGGTAGACGGGAAGGCTTGATACAGGATGGCATCTGGCATGCCATGGAGTAGCATCATTATCCGGAAGGCCTCCAGGTGGTCAACCAGATCTAAGGTCCTATCGTAGCTGTCGAATTGGGGGAGCTTGAAGTTCGACGGGATTGGCTCCTGCATGATCATTCAAGAGAAAGGAGGGTCAGTGCAGATGTCCTCACCGTAAGCAGTGGGAGCATGGCGGAGCTCTTCGATCCGTTGGTTCATCTCCCAGAATTTTTGATCCAGGAGGTCCTCTCGACTGCGAGTCTTGAGGGTCTTCTGGTGGAACAGAGGTAAGAACTCTCCAGGGGTGGAATCGTGATTGGACGGAGGGCTCTCCGCCTTCTACTTCCCCTTTCCGGGGAAGACAGGGCGACTTGCCCAAGTGGCCCACCTAGTCACTAGATTCTGGAACTCCGATAATGCTCTTTCCAGTTGCACTGACTCCTGCAGCTGCTGCTGCATGGCCTGCACTACTTTGGTGAGGCCCCTGACCTGCTGAACCAGCAAGTCAAACTGCTCCATGCCGACTGCCATCGTCGGAGGAGGAGCCTGGGAAACTGGAGACGAGACCGAAGCTTGCAGAGCTCGTTGAGATCTGACTGCGGAGGCTGTGGATCGCTTGGTGGATGCCTTTCGGAGAGGCATCAGGTGGAGATCTGGCAGGAGAAGGAGAAGAAGATATCAGAGAAGATGACCGAAGACAGTCTTGTTGAGTACTTCTTTAAGAACAAGGGTACTGCGAAGACACACACCCTTCCTCTAGTGCCAATTCTATTGGTGCAGAATTCCACCAACGTCGGAGAAGCTGGAGTCGAGGTGACCGCGGTCGCCATCGGGACCTGCAAGGGAAGTCTAAATCGAAGTTGGAGGTGCTCCGACAAGACCCTCCGATGCTTAAGTCAGTACTCTGCTTCAACAGAAATGGAGCACTCAAATAGAATTTTGGCAGAGTTTCGAGATAGAGTTTAGAGCTTAGAGAAGAACGTATCTGGGGGTCCCTTTTTATAGATGGAGAGCGTAACTGATTGACAGCGACGTCTGTAACCACCTGGTAGTGGGCCGTTCGGGGCCATGCGGAGTTTGTTACGAAGAGTAGTGACATCAGGAGGCCATTCAGGGCTACGTGGAGTTTGTTACGGTGAGTAGTGGCGTCAGGGGGCCGTTCAGAGCCACGTGGAGTTTGTTATGGAGAGTAGAATGGTGTCCATTGTCGCGACTTGTCAGGGAGTAGTGGGGCCTCGTGGAATCTGTTACAGAGAGTAGAGTGGGGTGGTGGCCATTGTCGCGACTTACCAGAGAGTTCGGGCCTGACGGCTGAAGCTCGGTTGGGACCTCTGATGGAGCGGAATGGCTCTCTGTCTTTGCAATCTAAGAGAAGCTTGGATATTTTCGAGGTTGCGGATGAATCCACTATTGTCGGGTGCCTTGGGCACTGATTGGGCATTGATGTTGCAGGCGAAAATCATCTGCTGTAGAAGCTCGAACAGAGACTTTCTGTTGGAGAAGTCCGATAAGAGTCCAGTTGCTAGGAGAGTCCATTTGCAATTTGCTTGATGTAGAAGCTCGTCTGTAGATTACCCGCCGAAGAGGTCCGATTTCATGAGAAATCTGGTAGAGGGTCATCCGACAGTGGAGTTCAGATGGCACTGTAGAGGTTCGTCCACTAGAGGAGTCTTGAGGACACGGGGAAGGTCGAATGTTGGAGGAGTCCGGGATTCAATTCTGTCGTAGAAGTTCGGACGGAGTCCGGCTCTTGTAGGAGGCTGAAAGGAGGTCGCTTATTGTAGGAGCTCGGTCGAAGATCGGTTGTCGTGGAAGCTCAGATGGAGATTTCTTATTATAGAAGCTCGGAGTAGTGACCTGGCTGGTGGAGCCTGTCCCGTTGTAGAAGCTCGTCTGTGATCCATCCACTGTAAGAACTCGGTTGGGATCCAGCTATGTAGGAGCTCGGGTGAAGCCCACTTGCAATAGAAGTTCGGAGTAGAGATCCAGTTGGTGGAGCTCTTCTGTTGTCGCAATTCGTCTGGGATCCATCCACTGTAGGAGTTCGACTGAAATTCGATTCTTGTAGGAGCTTGGATGGAATCCGAAAGGTGGTCGACCATCATAAAAACTTGGATGGAGTCTGGTTACTATAGAAATCCCGCTATCGGAGAAGCTTGAACATTGACAAAGTGTGGAAGAAGTTCGGAGTAGAGTCGTCCGCAGTCGAAAGAAGTCTGGAAGGGATTCGGAGAATAGTTGATCACTGTAGAAAATTGGCTAATAGTGAAGCTCAGAAAGCGTTTGGAGCAGTCTGGTAGATGAATGGAGGAGCTCATTGTCGGAGAAGCCTGGATGGCATTATGGAAGCTCGGACGGTCGAGGGAGTTCAGAAAGACACCACACAAGGTCAGAAGTCGGAAAAGCCCTGGAAGGGTCGGCCTTTTACAAACTTCGACTGGGGGTATTTTATACCCAACAATGACCAAGCCTACAATGCCAAAGATAGATATCAGAGACATCATCTAATTGTTGGGAATAGTGTCCCAAAGCCAATCGTCTGCCTGTTGACGGTTGTGCTCTTTCTTGTATTAGTATATGAATTATAAATAAATAAAAATTATTTTGATATTTTTCATCACAAATTGTTTCATCTTCTAATGAACTCCTGTGTTGTGGTGAAGTCCTAAGGACTATTTAGACTCGACAAAGGAAGATTTGTCGTTTAGTCCTTAAACCAGTTCGCGACCAAATGATATGTTGTTACCAAGGACAACAACATTTATCAAGTATAGGTCGTTGTGTGCCATATGGGTTGGTTGTCCTCTTAACCAAGGAGTGTGGAGACACTGGTATGGCATACAGGTGAGATATAAGGGTACATCTACACTGAACGTGACTGACTCTGAAATTTTTTTTGCTGTCAAGATTTGCTCCGATGGGATATGGTTATAACTATCCCTCTGACCTGAGATCGCTACGGTGACTTGCAAGCAACTCACTGCACTTAGGCACTGGACTATCTGAATTTCTAATTCAGTGACGGAAGGCTGCTGGGTGTAGTCAAGTACTTGACTTGTCGGTGCGTGTGTCAAGATGGGATTGACCACTCCAGTTCAGGAGCTGTGTACAGGCATGTTTCAATTTAGCAAAACTTTGGTCAGGGTAGTCCTAGTGAGGAGTCACAGGACTATTTGAGTTGAGCACGATTCGGATGATCTGATCAGGATTGACAGTTTGACCCTGAGTCGTCCTATACATAGGGATCAAAAGGGATGAATTATATAGTAACCATATTCATGTAGGTTCTGAGTATTGCAATTGCGACTATTCGACCTATCCAGATATCGGGTACCATTGCAAGATGGTCACTACGATTAGTACAGGAATTGATTCTTGTGCTATCGGCTTAGGTTCGAACCTGTGGGGTCACACACATTAGAGGTTCCTATCTGATCTGATGGCTGGTGAAGAGTCCCACTAGACTGGGACTCTTCGACCAAGAATCCTAATGCTCGGGGACTCTGAGTCCTATGTGTCTGGGATTTTGTGATTGAAAATCAGGATTCTCTGATCATGAGTTCCACACATTTTGGGTATCGGGGTCAAGAGTCCTATTGGTTTGGGACTCTTCGATCAAGGTTTCATATCGATGGACTTTGATGCCCGATTGCCCATCCGATTTGGACTCAGTATTTATGAAAGATTTAATTAGTGATTTGATTACTAATTAACTCAATTTGATTAAGTAATTATTTTTGGATCAAATCCAATTGAATTGGATTCAGTTGGGTTTGACCCGATTAGGTTAAGAGTTGACCTAATCACCGAGGTGGTTTGGTCCCTGATTTGATCAGGAGTTGGGCTTAGTCAATTTCTGATTTGATTAGAATTTTATTAAGCCCAATTAAGCCTAATTTTGTTGGGTTTAATTTAGTCTAATTGTGCCTAACCTATTTTAATAAGGTTGGTTCAATTAAAATTGAAACCACCTTGACTTATCTCTCTGCGCCACCTCACCTCACCTGCGCCTATTTGAATTCATGAGAAATAAGTTCTCATGAATTATCTCCCACACAGAAGCCTTCCCACGCCCTTCCTATGTGTGTCATTTTGAGTGGATAAAGATAGTTGGTTGGCCATTCAAATTCAAATGATGTTTGAATTTGAATGGGCAACTAATCTCATGCGCCACCTTATCCACCTGTGCGCCACTTGCTCTACACGAAAAAAAATTTCTTGTGTAAACTCTCCATGCACAAAGAAGCCCACGCCCCTCCGTTCTCATGCCCTGAGTGGATAAGGATAGGTTGGTTGGCATTTGAATTCAAGTGAGCAACCACCTAGCTTTATCCTCTCACGCAGTAAAAATATGATAAAAATGCGGTCTTGCACCATTTTAAAAGGGATGAGAAGGTGGGGCATGCACGCATCTGATCTGTGAGAGAAGGGTGGCATGATAAAAGCCTTGTGCATGAGAAAAGAAAAGAAAAGAAGAGAAAAGAAAAGATTTTGGGTGCAGGATTTTCTATGTGTACCCTAAGATTTCTGCCTAGGGTTCGGGAAGTGAGAAGGTGAGCTATGAGTGTCGTGAGTCTACCAAACTTTAGGGAGAGCTTCATCAACTTCTCTACTATCTCTGCTGACGATCTAGAGTATTTGAAGAGTCGATAAACATCGATCGAAGGAGTTTGATTAGCATCAGCCGTCGAAAGGGTTCTACAATGAACTAGCATTCGTGAGGAGCCGATCAGATCGAGAGCTTCATGTGGATGATCCGCAGAGGCTAGACATACTGTGTGGCTATATTATGATGATCAAATCTTTTCGACGATGATCAGACTGCGACGATCGACTACCTGCACGAAGGTAATGTGTTCTGAACACATAACAGTAAAACATTTACTGTAGAAGTTTAAATTTTAAATTTAAATGCATGCTATATATATCATATTTAGATCCTTATGTAGGGTTAATACATATTAATTAATTAATTAAATTAATAATTTTCACTGTAAAATTATAATTTTGAAAAAGTTTTAAAATTATCGTTTTACTCTTGCACTGAAATTCCTACAAATGGTATCAGAGTAGGTTCTAAAATATGATATACATTTGCATGCGTAGATTAAGTAGTAATCTAAAAGTTTAAATTTGAAATTTAAATTAAAATTTGAAATTCAAAATTTAAAATTTGAAATTTAAAATGTAAATTTGAAATTCAAAATTCAAAAATTCAAAATTCAAAATTTAAAATTTGAAATTTAAAATTTATTTGAAATTTTAAATTTTAAATTCAAAATTTAAAATTCAAAATTTGAAATTCAAAAATTTGAAATTTAAAATTTAAAATTTGAAATTTGTTTGAAATTTGAAATTTAAAATTTAAAATTTGTTTGAAATTTGAAATTTGAAATTTAAATTTTGAAATTGGCATATTTAGATATACTTGATCCAAGTAGCAAGTAGTCTAATTGGGTTGGTTGCCATGGTCATCCGATCATATGAGAAAAGCAGGGTTTAAAGGCCCTCTCCTCCTATTCGATGGGGTTCTCCTATGGCGGTAAGGGTGCCAATGCGATTATATCCCATGCAAACAAAGCAGCGAAAGGACTTAATTGTAAAGGTTCAATTATAAAATTTATCATGAATGTGTTCGATTAGATCTAAAGGAATATTCATGATTTATTTTGATTGAGTTATTTTCTGTTATGTAATTAGCAATAGGATTGCTGTTTATGAAATGTGCTGATCCATTTGTGAAATGAGTCAACACATTTGGTGAATAGAAAATAAAATCTTTCAAATTTAAAAATTATTTTTGAAATACCAAACCTTGACCCATCAGCCCAAATACTTAATTAAACGAATTAAGTGTTGTCTAGTTGGTCTAGAATTGTAATTAAGACCTAAAACAATTGCATAAACTTATGGATCAATGGGTTAGATGGATTAGGTCCATAATTGGGTTAGACCTATGGTTAGCTTAAAGAAATGGACTAAATTAGAGTAATTGATCAAATTTAATCAAAAGTTGAATTAGATTAGGTCAAGGACACTCTAGATTCAACTCCAATAGTTGTAGTTGAATGGGTCCATGTCTTTAACTAGACCAAGATGGACTTAATTCATGGCTACGCGGTGGAACCTTATTTACTAAGTTGATCAAATTAAAACTAATGAACCGATTGGTGTCTAAGGTAAGTTCGATAGTCTGACCAGTGGTTTTTAAGTGAGAGCTACTCACATTGATTCGATCTCTGACGAGTTAATGGCATATCCTCACCACTGATCTCACTTACCTGGCCAACCTGGTGAGTTAGGTTTTGATTAGATCACTTGGTGATTAGGACTCACCCATGTCATTAGGTAAATTAGTGTGACTGATTTAGGTGCTCCTAATACCTGCTTTAATTAAATCTTTTTTAATCGGACTTAGTGAAGTCAGTGGGAGGATTGAAATTGGCTGGTCAATTTCTTCTCTTCTATCCTTTAATAAAATCCTCAAAAATTATTAGGTCCCTAAAAATAATTAAGTTATAGTGATAACTAAGTCAAAGCCTCCCATTAAGTGAGTGATAATGAGTCCATAATCACTGGAGGCCCAAAGGCCTGGTGCTTATTGACTAATGGAATTATCATTCATAATATAATCATTTGGTTGAGTCTTTCTGGTGGTGGTCAGGTTGGTCGGCCAAAGTCGGACCTGATCATTTATTGGTCCGATTCACCAAATCAAGTCATGTTAATGGTTGGACCTAACCAGAACTTTTCAGTGGAGGCCAAAGCCTACTGATTAGGTTCTGGAGCAAAATTAATTACTAGAAGTTGTTTAGAGAAACAACTGGTTATGAACCTACCCATAGATGTACATGGGTTGACCAACCAAAGTTGGGCTCATGTGTAGTCTGTGTGGATTCTAGTACCCACTAAGAAATTAAAGTAATTCCTCGAATTGGAGGTTGAGGCTACCAGTTCGTACAAATACTGAGAGAAACTTTAGAATAAAGTCCAAGTCTTTAGTATTAATAATTTATGTACTAATAAAGGTCTAATTTTTCTTTATGCAGCTATGGCCACTACCCTGTCGCTCCAGTCATTATTAAATAATGACAAGCTCGTGGGATCTAATTTCGATAGCTGGTATCGAAAATTAAAAATCATCCTTGAGCATGAGCGGATCCTTTATGTAGGAACGGATCCGGCACCTGAGGAGCCAGCCCCAAATACTAGCAGGACGGTCCGAGATACTTATCAAAAGTGGCTCAACGACCACACCACCATTCGATGCATAATGCTGGCGGTAATGAATGATGAGTTCAGCCGTAGGTTCGAGAACGCCCAGCCGCAGGAGATGCTTCAAATGTTGAATGACTCCTTAGGCACGCCTGATGATGTTGAAAGGCATAAAACTGTTGTGCCATTTTTAATGCTCAGATGAGGGATGGGGCCTCAGTCACTGATCATGTACTGTACATGATCGAAATGATCGAGCGCCTAAGTAAACTGGGCTTTCCCTTGCACGAGTAGCTTGGTAAGGATGCGATCCTTAATTCTTTGCCCAAGTCCTTCCTTACTCATTTTTGGATGACAAAGCCTGTAATGAACTACCACAGCTTGTTGGGGTTGCTGCAGAACTTTGAGAAGGACCACCAGCTCCATAAGGAGTCAGTGAATGTTGTGGGAGGGTATTCTTCTGGTCGTCGACCCTTTAAGAAAGGGAAGAAGAACAAGAAGAAGAATAAGAAGGTGCGGCCGCATGCTGGGATGTCTGCACAGGGTCAGACCAAGAAGTGCAAGCCCGACTTGAGCTAGGCGGAGTGCTTCTTTTGCAAGAAGCAGGGGCACTGGAAGAGGAACTGTCCTCTATACATTGCCTCCTTGGACCTGAACAGGCCGAAGAAGAAGCAAGGTAATTATATGATAACACCTTGTAACTTTTCTATTTATGATACTACTGGCTACGTATTGGATACCGAAAGCCCTTATCATATCTGTAATTCGATACAGGATCTGCAGGTCAGTAGGAGATTTGATGAAGGTGAGAGGTTCCTGAACGTTGGAGATGGAAGCAAAGTTTCAGTTCTAGCTTTAGGAATCATGAACCTTGTAATCAACTCTCATAATGTAATTCTGAGTGAATGTTACTATTGTCCAAGTTTTTTATTAAATATTATTTCTATAGGCCTTTTGGCCATGTACAGTTATGAATTTTTAATAAAAAGAAACGTTTGCAATAACATTTTGAATGGTGTTACAATGTTTGTTGGACAACTAAATAATGAAATTTACTTACTATCACAGCATATTAATATGGTTCAAACCTTCGATAAATGCCTTAGAATGGATAATATGTCAGAAGTCTACCTTTGGCACTGTAGGCTAGGTCATATCAATAAGAACAGGATAAACAGGTTGGCTCAAGAAGAAATTTTTGAAGTTGGTGATTGTGAATCACTTCCAACCTGTGAGTTCTGTCTTCTTGAGAAGATGATCAAGTCACCTTTTACTGAAAAAGGTGAGCGAGCCAGTGAACTCTTGGGTTTGGTATATTCTGATGTATGTGGACCCATGAGCTCAAGTGCAAGAGGTGGATATTTCTACTTCATAACCTTCATAGACGACCTATCGAGGTATGGGTATGTCTACTTAATGAAGCATAAGTCGGAGTCGTTTGAAATGTTCAAACTATTCTGAAATGAGGTAGAAAAATAAACTGGGAAGTATATTAAAACTCTTCGATCTGATCGAGGAGGTGAATATCTTTTTAATGAGTTTTTGACATATCTTAGAGAGAATGGGATTCTCTCTCAGTGGACTCCTCCTGGAACACCACAGCATAATGGTGAGTCTGAAAGGAGGAATCGGACCTTGTTGGACATGGTTCGATCTATGATGGGGTTTGCTGGTCTACCGATCTCCCTCTGGAGATATGCGCTCGAATCGGCTTGTTACCTTCTAAATAGGGTTTGGAGTAAGTCTGTAATGAAAATGCCATATGAGATATGGATAGGACGTAAGCCAGTACTCTCGCACCTTAGGGTTTGGGGGTGTCCGGCTTATGCTAAACATTTAATTACGGACAAGCTTGGACCTAGGTCTGACAAGTGTTATTTCATAGGGTACCCAAAAGAGATCAAACGATATTATTTCCACCTAGCTGATGAGCAAAAGGTGTTTGTCAGCCTTAAGGCAATCTTTTTGGAAAAAGAGTTCCTTGGTGAAGGAACTATTGCCCCTAAGGTCGAACTTGAGGAAGTTTGGCAGGTGGAAAAACTGACACAAGTTGCTGAACCTGAATCGAATTTGGTTAGATCAGATCCAGAGACCATTGTTCCTGTACCCTTAAGGCGGTCTGGTAGAGTACCACATCAACCGGACAGATACTATGGTTTTTTGGTCTGGGATGATGATCCTGTCGAACTTGATGAAAACGATGAGGATCCGATCACCTACATAGATGCAATGCAGAGATCTGACTCTGAGAAATGGCTAGAGGCCATGAAATCGAAAATGAAGTCCATGAAGGTCAATGATGTGTGGACATTGGTTGACCCACCCAAAGGAGTAAAATCTATAGGGTGTAAGTGGGTCTTCAAGAGGAAGAGGGGCGCAGACGGAAAGGTGGAGACCTATAAAGCCCATCTGGTTGCCAAGGGATATCGTCAACATTATGGTATAGACTATGACGAGATATTTTCTCCTATGGTAATGCTCAAATCCATTCGATTATGCTTGTGATAGCTGCCCATCTGGACTATGAATCTGGCAGATGGATGTGAAGATAGCTTTCCTAAATGGAGAGCTGGACGAAGAGGTGTATATGATACAACTTGAAGGGTTCACATCCACAAATGAGTCTAAGGTGTGTAGGCTACAGAGGTCCATTTATGGACTTAAGCAGGCATCCCAGAATTGGAACATATGTTGCCCAGCTATGCAACCCAAGAGGGGGGTAAATTGGGTTTCTAAAAATTTTAAGCCCAACAAGTTACTTATGAAGAACAAAATAAAGACTTTAATTCAATATTAATTACCTAAAGCAGGAATGCAAGGATATAATAAAGAAATAAAGTGAAGCGATAAAGCACACCACAAACACAAGGATTTATAGTGGTTCGGTGCCAACCCTGCACCTACATCCACTCCCCAAGCTCCTACTTGGGAATTTCAATCCACTATACCTGTATTCAACCTGAATACAAAACATCGGAAACTCCGACACTAGCTATCCCAAGCTAGATCACTTGTTTCTCGGGTACAAGTAAATCCAAAATACTCCGATTTCAGGTTCGGATCAACCTTTTCTTGTTTTAGAAATCCTTCAAAAACAAAAACAAAAACTCACAAAGAGTTAGAAAATTTTGAGCACAGATTAATACAATAACAGCTCCTTTAAATGAGCGAATATAACAATAAAAACTTTACTCAAATGAAGAACCCCTTTTCGGATTTTCTCAAAGTAGATGAATGCTTGAACGAATGCTTGAGAAGAGGTTGATTGTTGATTGAAGAACTCTTGAAAGCTTTGGAATATCTCTAGATCAAGGTTGAACAATAGGCTTGAAAGATCTTCTCTTTGAATGCTCTTGCTTTTCTCTTTCACAATCTCTCTAGTATATTGTGGATCCTCTCTCTTTTTCTTTTTGGATATTTCGTTGATCTCAGGCTTTTTCGTGCAGATTTTGGATCCTCTCTTCTATTTTTGATCTCACGTTTGATCTGCTATTTAATCTGCAATTTCTTTCACCATTTGAAGCATTTTATGGCATTAGAAGCAAGAGAAAATATTTTAGACAGATAAAGAGCCGTTAGAGCAATTTTAGCAAGCATAAAAGGCAATTAAAATGGGCAAAAAAATAGCCGTTGCTGACATTTTCCGTCGCAGGGGTCGACTCATGAGTCGACTCATGCATCAGGAGTCGACTCATGAGTCGACTTCTGTTGCATTTACCAGAGAATGCGTTTCTGGAAATTCTTGGCTCAGATCAGCAGGGGTCGACTCATGAGTCGACTCATGAGTCGACTCATGCCTTGTGGGTCGACTCATGAGTCGACTCACAGATCATGCCAAGCCAGAAAACTAGCGTGCCAAGGAGAATTTTTACGTGCCAATCAGCTCACAGTGCCATGAGTTGACTCATGAGTCGACTCATGCACTTCAAACCTTCATAACTTCAAAAATATAAGTCCAAATACAATAAAATTTTCACCAATAGTTTACAAATCATTTGTTCTATCAAATGATACTATCAAATCAGGATTTTAGTAAAATTATGATTTTGCCCTTGAAGAGCATAAGGACTTTTTCAATTTAAAATTATTTGTATCCCTTCAATCTGCTTTGTAATCATCAAAATCAATCTTGGAGCAATAATCTCCCCCTTTTTGATGATGACAAAATACTTGAACAAAAATATTTATGTGAATGCATTAATTTCAAAAGAATACATTATAGGTGTATATGCTTGAAAAGAGTATGATTCTTTTGGCATGTAATATAAATAGTCATATGCAAAAATAATTTGTCCATTTGCTTAAGGATTTGAAGATATGCTCATTTGATTATGTGATTTTGGTGTTAGAGCAGAAAACTTGTTTTTGTTATCAGATTGAGCTGTATTTTGAAAATTCCATTTTCATTTGATTTTAGATTTAGCATCAGAGCAAAAAATACTTATGTGCTTAAAAAAATGTGTGCCAAAGTATGTTTAAAAGTTGATTTTGAGCTTAAGTGTATTAACTCATTTTGAGCTTAAGATATATCAGAGCAAGAGAAAAGAAATAAATTTTGCAATGTATCAGAGCAAGAACAATAATTTTTACAATGTTATCTGAAAAGATTTTACAATGTATCAGAGTAAATGTTATAATATATCAGAGAAAATTTCACACTGTATCAGAGCAAATATCAGAGAAACTTTCACACTGTATCAGATTAAATTTTATCATGTATCAGAGCAAGTTAAAAGAAATTTTAGGGTGTATCAGAGTAAATCAAATTTCTTAAGATGTATCAAGGTAAATTTCAAAAGATATATCAGAGCAAGTTTGAATTTTGAAATATATCAGAGCATATAAAAAATTACTTATTTGCATTGTACTTATGATTTTGCTTTTGATGGATGGCTTTTTGTTTAATTTCTGTCTGATATCAAATTTCTCAAATTTTTGCTTAATTTCTCAAAATACCATTTTTGTTTAATTTCTCAAATTTTGTTTAATTTCTCAAATTTTTGTTTAATTTCTCCAAATATTTAATTTCTCAAATTTTTGTTTAATTTCTCTAATTTTTTAATTTCTCAAATTTTTATTTAATATCTTCAATTTTTGTTTAATATCTCCAATTTTTGTTTGTTTAATTTCTCCCCCTTTTTGACATCATCAAATATGGTTAACTCTTCTTTTTTTTTTTTTTTTTAATTTCTCCCCTGTTAGAGTTTATCATAGAAGTTTGCTCCCCCTTAATATAGCAATTATCAACAGCAAACAACAACAAAGAAAAGACAATTTTTCCACAAGAAGAATATATATAACTAAAATATGATCAATATCATTACAAAAGATAGAAATATAAGTGAAAAATGATTCCATTAAAAACATAATTGTTTCAATACATAGTTCTTAAAAATAAAATTCAACCAGCTAATTGTCAATACATGGCCCCAAGGTATAGATCCTAGAACAAGACATTAGCACCTAGGATCTAGTAAAGATCAAGATAAGTCAATGATCGGATTCATCAGATATAGGGTGAGGAGATGATGGATCAGAAGTGCGTCCTCTACTCCGTCTGCCTCTGCCACGAGCAGGAGAGCGAGATGAATTGGGTGGCTGAGAACGCTGAGATGCTAAGGACTGAACAGAAAGGGTGAGTCTGATAGAATCAAGTATGTTCAGTGCTCTGGAAATAGATTGAAGTAGAGCAGTGAACTGAGTGGTAGCATGCTCACTCGATCCTCGGATTTCTTTCCTCAGCAATTCATATCCACCTTCTAGTGCTCCTCTGAGCCTACCAGCCTCTGTAGTGAGGTCTGTGACCTCAATGATTGACTCCTGTGGTTTGGGATGGGCCAAAGCAAGGACTTGTCCCTGCAAGTCAAGAACTCTGCCAGTCAGTCTCCAGACTGTGTCCTCAAGCTGCTGGATCCGGATGGACTGATCTGATATCATCTGAAACATAGTGGAGATGTGAGGAGTAATGGTCTGATCAGAAGAGGTGGCTCCTGATGCAAAAGAAGTACTACCCCACTAACTAGACAGCAAAGAAGCCACACGCTGAGAAATAAGCTCGATCTGATCGTCAGCCAGTCTGAACTCTGAATGAGGTGCTCTGCTCTCTGGCTGATACACTGGTGTGGGCATCCTAGTAAACTCTGAAGGGCCAGCCTCAGTATCAGGAATGAACTGGATATGTGGTGATGCTGCCCTGAGGCCATGGACAGGAGATGATGGATCTTCTTCTTCTACTCTGCCTTCAGTTCTGACTTCAGCTCTATCTTCAGTTCTCTCTTCAGTTCTCTCCTCAACTCTCTCCTCAGATCCCTTGATCCAACCACCATCAGTCTTTGCAAATCCCATTCGGTGCAGGCTGTGTTGGTTGAAAGTATCCACATGAGAGAGCTTAGCAGCAGCCTCCCCCTCACAACTAACTCCAAACCTCCTGAATACTCTAGTAAGGGCCATACCATAAGACAAGTGTGCCTTGGATCTATTCAAAGTTTCTCTCATGGCCTCTATCATAAGTGCAAGGAGGTTCAGGGGGGTCTGAGTGATGACATGAAACATGACACATACATCTCTGCTGGAAAGTAAGTCATGTCTACCACTCCTAGGAAAGAAGAGCTTTGTTACAATCTGATGCAGGACCCTCATCTCAATGGACAAAATCTTTGCTTCCAATTTGTTTAAACTTTCTGAATAAGTTTCTCCTAAAATGATTCTGATCCCCTCTTCTTTAATTGGGAGTTCTATATATGAATATCCTTCACTAGGCAACTGAAGTATTTCTCCCAATATCCTAGAATCCAGGCAGATATCAATTCCCTTTACAGTTGAAGTCACTGACCCACTTCCATAAAGAAGGTTCTGGTAGAATTCTCTAACAAGGTCAACATAGGTGACTTCCTTAAGAGAGCAATAGAGTTCCCATCCTTGGTTTTTAATTTTGGTAGCAAAAGTAAATCCTTCTTCCTCAAAGAACCGAAAATCTATATTTTTCCCGGTTTCTACTTTTCTATCGGAAAGAGGATTCTTACTGGGGCTTAGGAGGGATTGAGAGGGACCTTGAGCAGGTACAGAAACTGGAGTGGGAGCAGTTGAAGATTGAGTGGCTTGCCTTTTCTTTCTGACAATTTCTTCAGGCTCACGGATTGATTTTCTTCTTTTGGGAAGTTTCATCTTTGGAGCCATATCCACTATAGTAGCAGGCAAGGAGGCTTGAATTGAGTGGAGGAGGGATCACAAGAGAGTAAAGAAGGATTTTGGTGGAGAAAAGAAGTGGATTTTGGAAGTTCGGTAAAGTGCTAGGGCACGATGCGCCAAGCAATGCGAGAAAGCACAGAAAATCCTTTTCAAGGAGGCGATTTTTGGTGGAGAGGAGGAGGGAGAATTGCCTCGAAATTAATCCTTGGATTTGGAGCAAGAAGAGTTGGAGAAGACGGCTTTTGGAAGAAGAATGATGAGAAGATGAGTCGTCTCACGAACAGGGTTCCTTATAAAAACAATGAACCCGATGAAAGTTGGTGGGATTTACAAGTTTGCCATTGAGTCGACTCATAGGGGTTGACTCATGAAGTTCAGAAAATCAGGAAAAATATGAATAAATTTCAAAAAAATTTGAAATTTTGAGTGAAGGAATTTTGCTCAATGATAAGTTTTTAGAATGATAAATTTGAGCTTTTGGGACCAGAATAGATGTTGAAAATTGAGCTCTAATCAATTCTTTGGAAATTGAGAAATTTTAGACAAATGGATCTAGAATTCCTAGATTTCTCCTAATTTCACAGAATCTATCCTCACTAAGGGCCTTTGTAAAGATATCAGCTAATTGATTTTCAGTGCAAACATATTCAAGAATTATATTTTTGTTTTGAACATGTTCTCTTATAAAATGATGTCTTATTTCAATATGTTTAGATCTTGAGTGTTGAATTGGATTTTTAGATAGATTTATGGCACTTGTGTTGTCACATCTTATTGGTGTTTCATTAAGTTTGATTCCAAAATCTTCGAGTTATTGCTTAATCCATAAGATTTGAGCACAACAACTTTCGGCTGCAATATATTCGGCCTCAGCCGTAGACAGTGCCACCGAATTTTGTTTCTTGCTAAACCATGAGATTAGGTTAACTCCAAAAAATTGGCAAGTTCCACTTATGCTTTTTCTATCTAATTTGCATCCAGCAAAATCAACATCTGAATATCCTAATAAATTAATTTGTGAGTCCTTAGAGTACCATAACCCTATAGTTTGTGTACCATTTAAGTATCTAAGGATTTTTTTAACAGCATTCAAATGAGATTCTTTAGGATTAGATTGATATCTAGCACATAAGCAAACACTAAACATGATATCAGGCCTACTTGCATATAATAATGAGCCAATCATACCTCTATAGTATTTTAAGTCTACGCTTTTACCTTCATCATCCTTGTCAAGCTTGCATGAGGGACTCATTGGTGTGCCAATTGGTTTGCAGTTCTCCATTCCAAATCTTTTGAGTAGTTCCTTGGTGTACTTGCTTTGGGTGATGGAGATTCTCTCTTTTGATTGTTTGATTTGGAGTCCGAGGAAGAAGGTGAGTTCTCCCATCATGCTCATCTCGAACTCTCCCTGCATAAGCTTAGCAAAGTCTTGACAAAGGGATTCATTAGTAGACCCAAAAATTATGTCATCAACATAAATTTGTATAATTAGCATATCATTTTGATTTCTTTTAATAAATAGGGTTGTATCTACATTACCTCTTGAAAAACCATTATTCATTAAAAATTTGCTTAGCCTTTCATACCATGCTCTAGGTGCTTGTTTTAATCCATATAAAGCTTTATTCAATCTAAAGACATGATTAGGAAAAGCATGATTTTCAAATCCAGGGGGTTGTTCTACATATACTTCTTCAGAGATATATCCATTTAAAAATGTACTTTTAACATCCATTTGAAATAATTTGAATTTCATAAAGCAAGCATATGCAAGTAGAAGTCTAATAGCTTCTAATCTAGCAACAGGTGCAAAGGTTTCATCAAAATCAATTCTTTCTTCTTGATTATATCCCTTAGCAACCAGTCTTGCTTTATTTCTAATTACATTTCCATGCTCATCTAATTTGTTTCTAAAGACCCATTTTGTGCCAATTATTGAATAATCTTTAGGTCTTGATACTAAGGTCCAAACATTATTTCTTTCAAATTGATTAAGTTCCTCTTGCATAGCATTAATCCAATTATGATCATTTTCAGCTTCTTCAAAAGTTTTAGGTTCAAGATGAGATACAAAGGCACAATGATTAACTGCATCTCTTAGTGAAGAACGGGTTTTTACCCCATGCATAGGGTCACCAATAATTAACTCCTTAGGGTGGTTGTGAACATACCTCCATTCTTTGGGTAGGTCATTTGTACCTTGAGGTTGTTTTTGAATTTCTTCACCTCTTTCATTTTGTTCGTCTTCTTGATCCTTGTCTTTTGGAGTTACTGAATCTTTCAGAGTGATCTCCTTCATACCTTCTATTAGTGGATCTGCATCATCAACACCCTCATTCTTCCTTGAAGGAAGATCGTTAGATTCATCAAAAACAACATGTATGGACTCCTCAACTACTAAAGTTCTTTTGTTGAAAACTCTAAATGCTTTACTAGTGGAGGAGTAACCTAGAAAGATTGCTTCATCTGATTTTGCATCAAATTTACCAAGTTTTTCTTTGCCATTATTTAATACAAAATATCGACAACCAAAAATAAGAAAATATGCAATATTTGGTTTTCTTCCTTTCCAAAGTTCATAGGGGGTTTTCTTTAAAAATTGTCTAATTAAAGTACGATTTAAAATGTAACATGCTGTGTTAATTACTTCCGCCCAAAAATATTTTGGAAGGTTGCTTTCACAAAGCATGGTACGGGCCATTTCTTCTAAGGTTCTGTTTTTTCTTTCAACTACCCCATTCTGTTGGGGTGTCCTAGGAGCAGAGAAGTTATGGCCAATTCTATTTTCATCACAAAAATTTTCAAAATCTTGATTTTCAAATTCAATTCCATGATCACTTCTAATATTTTGAATTGAAAAACCTTTTTCATTAGAGACTTTTCGATGAAATTTAGTGAAAATATGAAAAGTTTTATTTTTGTGAGCCAAAAAGAAAACCCAAGTAAAATGAGAATAATCATCTATAATTACAAGGCCATATCGTTTTCCTCCTAGACTGGTGGTTCTTGTTGGTCCAAATAAGTCTATATGTAAGAGCTCTAATGGTCTAGAAGTTGAAACAGTATTTTTGGATTTAAATGATACTCTAGTTTGTTTACCTAATTGGCATGCATCACAAATTCTATCCTTTTCAAAATTTAGTTTTGCCAAACCGAGAACTAAATCCTTTTTAATTAATTTTGAAAGAGAATGCATGCTAATATGTGCAAGTCTACGATGCCACAGCCAACTAGTCTCATTGATTTTAGCATTCAAGGATACTAGGCATTGCATGTCTAATTTGGCTAAGTCATTTAAATCTATCATATAAACATTGCCATGCCTATGTCCTATAAATTTAATGCCATCGTTAATAGGACTAGTCACAATGCAAACAGATGATTCAAAAACTACTTTATACCCTTTATCACAGAATTGACTAATGCTAAGTAAGTTATGCTTTAAACCTTTAACTAGTAAAACATTCTCAATGTATTTGGAGGGAGTGATACCAATGTTACCTATCCCGATGATCTTTCCTTTGCCATTATCTCCAAAGGTGACCATCCCTCCATCCTTAGCATCAAGCGTGATGAATTATGATTCATCACCAGTCATGTGTCTCGAGCATCCGCTGTCAAGATACCATTTCCTGTTTCCTTCTTGGGATGCTAGACACACCTCATTTTCGTGTGCCATCAGGCACAGGTTGGCTTGTTCTGTTGAGGTTTCCTCGTCGGAGCTTGAGTCATCACTCACACTCCAGGTCGCCATCATTGCCTTCTTTTTGAACTTCTTTGGACCTTTCTTCAATTGTGGACATTCGGATCTGAAATGTCCCGGTTTCTTGCACTCGTAGCATATAAGGGGTTGATCTTTCTCCTTTTCTTTGCTTTGATCCCCTTTTGTGAATTTCTTTCTCATCCCCTGTTTTCTTTTTCTTAGAATTTTTTTAAATTTTCGGATGATGAGTGCCATCTCTTCATCCTGTTCTTCATCTTCAGAGTCATCCGTTTCATAATCAGGCGAAGTTGTGGATTTGAGGGCAATGGTTCTTTTCTTTTTGACTTCATCCTCTTGATGTTGCTTCATGCTAAGTTCATGAGTCATCAAGGATCCAAGAAGCTCTTCCAGAGGTAGAGTGTTCAAGTCCTTTGCTTCTTGGATGGCAGTCACCTTGGCTTCCCAAGTTCTTGACAGTGACCTGAGAATCTTCCTTACAAGTTCACTGTTAGTATAAGATTTGCCAAGACTCTTTAAACCATTGATTATATCACTAAAACGAGTAAACATAACAGTTATGGACTCATCATGCTCTATTTTGAACAATTCATATTTATGTACAAGCATGTTTATTTTAGACTCTTTTACTTGATTTGATCCCTCATGGGTTACTTCTAACCTATCCCATATTTCTTTAGCAGATGCACAAATAGAAATGCGATTAAATTCACTTGCATCTAGTACACAATAAAGGACATTCATGGCTTTGGCATTTAATTGTGCCAATTTCTTGTCAACCTCATCCCATTCTTTTTCAAATTTGGTTGACTCCTCACCATCTATAATCTTGGTGGGTGTGTGAGGACCGTTCACTATGATACTCCACATATCATAGTCGAGTGCTTGTATGAATATCTTCATCCGAGCTTTCCAATAGGTGTAATTAGACCCATTGAAAAGTGGAGGTCGGTTTGTAGATTGCCCCTCGGCTAGAGAAGTACCGACATGGGTTGCCATAGATCTTTGGCTCTTTGATTGTTAGATCAAAGAAGGGCTAGAGCACCGGCTCTGATACCACTTGTTGCCCAGCTATGCAACCCAAGAGGGGGGGTGAATTGGGTTTTTAAAAATTTTAAGCCCAACAAGTTACTTATGAAGAACAAAACAAAGACTTTAATTCAATATTAATTACCTAAAGCAGGAATGCAAGGATATAATAAAGAAATAAAGTGAAGCGATAAAGCACACCACAAATACAAGGATTTATAGTGGTTCGGTGCCAACCCTGCACCTACATCCACTCCCCAAGCTCCTACTTGGGAATTTCAATCCACTATACCTGTATTCAACCTGAATACAAAATGTCGGAAACTCCGACACTAGCTATCCCAAGCTAGATCACTTGTTTCTTGGGTACAAGTAAACCCAAAACACTCCGATTTCAGGTTCGGATCAACCTTTCCTTGTTTTGGAAATCCTCCAAAAACAAGAACAAAAACTCACAAAGAGTTAGAAAATTTTGAGCACAGATTAATACGATAACAACTCCTTTAAATGAGCGAATATAACAATAAAAACTTTACTCAAATGAAGAACCCCTTTTCGGATTTTCTCAAAGTGGATGAACGCTTGAACGAATGCTTGAGAAGAGGTTGATTGTTGATTGAAGAACTCTTGAAAGCTTTGGAATATCTCTAGATCAAGGTTGAACAATAGGCTTGAAAGATCTTCTCTTTGAATGCTCTTGCTTTTCTCTTTCACAATCTCTCTAGTATATTGTGGATCCTCTCTCTTTTTCTTTTTGGATATTTCGTTGATCTCAGGCTTTTTCGTGCAGATTTCGGATCCTCTCTTCTGTTTTTGATCTCACGTTTGATCTGCTATTTAATCTGCAATTTCTTTCACCATTTGAAGCATTTTATGGCATTAGAAGCAAGAGAAAATATTTTAGGCAGATAAAGAGCCGTTAGAGCAATTTTAGCAAGCATAAAAGGCAATTAAAATGGGCAAAAAAATAGCCGTTGCTGACATTTTCCGTCACAGGGGTTGACTCATGAGTCGACTCATGCATCAGGAGTCGACTCATGAGTCGACTTCTGTTGCATTTACCAGAGAATGCGTTTCTGGAAATTCTTGGCTCAGATCAGCAGGGGTCGACTCATGAGTCGACTCATACCTTGTGGGTCGACTCATGAGTCGACTCACAGGTCGTGCCAAGCCAGAAAACTAGCATGCCAAGGAGAATTTTTGCATGCCAATTAGCTCACAGTGCCATGAGTTGACTCATGAGTCGACTCATGCACTTCAAACCTTCATAACTTCAAAAATATAAGTCCAAATATAATAAAATTTTCACCAATAGTTTACAAATCATTTGTTCTATCAAATGATACTATCAAATCAGGATTTTAGTGAAATTACAATTTTGCCCTTGAAGAGCATAAGGACTTTTTCAATTTAAAATTATTTGTATCCCTTCAATCTGCTTTGTAATCATCAAAATCAATCTTGGAGCAACAACATACATTTTGATAGGATGATCAAGACGTATGGCTTCGTTAAGAATGGAGAAGAGCCCTGCATTTATAAGTGGGCTAATGGTCCAGTAGTGGTATTTCTTGTATTGTATGTGGATGATATTCTATTAATCGGGAATAATGTCCCTACATTACAAGGAATAAAGATTTGGCTATCATCACAGTTCTCCATGAAGGATTTGGGAGAAGCTTCCTACATCCTAGGGATGAGGATCTATAGGGATAGATCTAAAAGGTTGCTTGGCTTATCTCAGTCCACGTACATTGATACTATACTGAAGAGGTTCAGCATGGAGAATTTCAAGAAAGGCTATCTACCGATAGGCCATGGAATTTCTCTCTCGAAGAGGGATTATCTGACAACACTTCAAGAGAAAGAATGTATGGGTAGAATTTCATATGCTTCGACAGTGAGATCTATCATGTACGCTATGACATGTACACGACCAAATATGGCATACTCACTAGGGATAGTGAGTAGATACCAATCTGATCTAGGGGAGAATCACTGAAAGATTGTTAAAACCATCCTGAAGTATTTGAGAAATACTAAGGACCAGTGGCTTGTTTATGGCGAATCGGACTTGAGACTTATGGGGTTTACAAACTTTAGTTTTCAGTCTGATCACGATGACAGCAAGAGTGTGTCAGGATTTATTTTTATCCTCAATGGTGGGACTGTCTGCTGGAAGAGTTCCAAGCAGCACATTGTGGCAGATTCAGTTTGTGAGGCAAAGTATGTCGCTGCATCGATGCTGCCAAAGAAGCAGTGTGGCTGAGAAAATTCATCACCGAGCTCGGAGTAGCACCCTCCCTTGTTGGTCCAGTTCTGCTCTACTGTGACAGCTCTGGAGCCATTACTCAGGCGAAGAAACCGAAGGCACACCAGCGGACGAAACATATTCTGCGCCGC
This sequence comes from Elaeis guineensis, assembly GCF_000442705.2. NCBI lineage: Eukaryota > Viridiplantae > Streptophyta > Magnoliopsida > Arecales > Arecaceae > Elaeis > Elaeis guineensis. The sequence goes on from NC_025997.2 coordinate 87,807,516, forward strand.
TACCATCTTATCTGAAAAATCATGGATAGAGGTGACGTCGACCTTCAAAAGATCGACGAAAAGGAGAACCTGGCCAACCCATTTACTAAAGCCATTGTGGTGAAGGAGTTCGATGACTTCAAGTCGAAGATGGGTATTAGACACTGCATCGATTGGCTTTAGGCCAAGTGGGAGATTGTTGGGAATAGTATCCCAAAGTCAATCGTCAGCCTATTGACAGTTGTGCTCTTTCTTGTATTAGTATATGAATTATAAATAAATAAAAGGTATTTTGATATTTTTCATCATAAATTGTTTCATCTTCTAATGAACTCCTGTGTTGTGGTGAAGTCCTTAGGACTATTTAGACTCGACAAAGGAGGATTTATCGTTTAGTCCTTAAATCACTTTGCAACCAAATGATACGTTGTTACCAAGGAAAATAACGTTTATCAAGCATAGGTCATTGTGTGCTATATGGGTTGGTTGTCCTCTTAACTAAGGAGTGTGGAGACACTGGTATGGCATACAGGTGAGATGTAAGGGTACATCTACACTGAACGTGACCGACTCTGGAGTTTTTTCTGCTGTCAAGATTTGCTCCGATGGGATATGGGTATAACTGTCCCTCCGACCTGAGATCGCCATGGTGACTTACAAGGAACTCACTGCACTTAGGTATTGGACCACCTGAATTTCTAATTCAATGATGGAAGGCTGCTGGGTGTAGTCAAGTACTTGACTTGTCGGTGCGTGTGTCAAGATGGGATTGACCACTCCAGTTCATAAGCTGTGTATAGTCGTGTTTCAATTTAGCAAAATCTTGACCAGGGTAGTCCTAGTGAGGAGTCACAGGACTGTTTGAATTGAGTACGATTCGGATAATCTGATCAGGGTTGATAGTTTAACCCTGAGTCGTCCTATACACAGGGGTCAAAAGGGATGAATTATACAGTAACCATATTCATGTAGGTTCTGAGTGTTGCGATTGCGACTATTCGACCTATCCAGACATCAGGTACCATTGCTAGATGGTCACTTTGATTAGTACAGGAATTGATTCCTATGCTACCGGCTTAGGTTCGAACCTGCGGAGTCACACACATTAGAGGTTCCTATCTGATCTGATGGTTGGTGAAGAGTCCCGCTGGACTGGGACTCTTCGACCAAGAGTCCTAATGCCTGGGGACTCTAAGTCCTATGTGTCTGAGATTCTATGATTGAGAATCAAGATTCTCTGATCATGAGTTTCACACATTTTGGGTACCGGGGTCGAGAGTCCCACTGGTTTGGGACTCTTCGATCAAGGTTTCATATCGATGGACTTTGATGCCCGATTGCCCATCCGATTTGGACTCAGTATTTATGAGTGATTTAATTAGTGATTTGATTGCTAATTAACATAATTTGATTGAGTAATTATTTTTGGATCAAATCCAATTGAATTGGACTTAGTTGGGTTTGACCCGATTAGGTTAAGAGTTGACCTAATCGCCGAGGTGGTTTGGTCCCTGATTTGATCAGAGGTTGGGCTTAGTCAATTCCTTATTTGATTAGAATTTTATTAAGCCTAATTAAGCCTAATTGTGTTGGATTTAATTTAGTCTAATTGTGCTTAACCTATTTTAATAAGGTTGGTTCAATTAGGATTAAAACCACCTTGACTTATCTCCCTGCGCCACCTCACCTCACCTGCGCCTATTTGAATTCACGAGAAACAAGTTCTCGTGAATTTTCTCCCACGCAGAAGCCTTCTCACGCCCTTCTTATGTGCACCATTTTGAGTGGATAAAGATGGTTGGTTGGCCATTCAAATTCAAATGATGTTTGAATTTGAATGGGCAACTAATCTCATGCGCCACCTTATCCACTTGTGCGCCACTTGCTCTACATGAGAAAAAGTTTTTCGTGTAAACTCTCCACGCACAAAGAAGCCCACACCCCTCCCTTCTCATGCCTTGAGTGGATAAGGATAGGTTTGTTGGCATTTGAATTCAAATTCAATTTGAATTCAAGTGAGCAACCACCTAGCTTTATCCTCTCATGCGATAAAAATGCGGTAAAAATGCGGTCTTGCACCGTTTTAAAAGGGATGAGAACGTGGGGCGTGCGCACATCTGATCTGTGAGAGAAGGGTGGCATGAGAAAAGCCTTGTGTGTGAGAAAAGAAAAGAAAAGAAGAGAAAAGAAAAGATTTTGGGCGCAGGGTTTTCTATGTGTACCCTAGGGTTTCTGCCTAGGATTCGGGAAGTGAGAAGGTGAGCTACGAGTATCGTGAGTCCACCAAACTTTAGGAAGAGCTTCATCAACTTCTCTACTATCTCTGTTGATGATCCAAAGTGTCTGAGGAATCGACAGACATTGATCGAAGGAGTTCGATCAGCATCAGCCATCGAAAGGGTTCTGCAACGAACTAGCATTCGTAAGGAGCCGATCAGATGGAGAGCTTTGTGTAGATGATAAACAGAGGTCAGACAAACTATATGGCTGCATTATGATGATCAGATCTTCTCGATGATGATCAGACTACGACGATCGACTACCTGCACGAAGGTAATGTGTTCTGAACACATAATAGTAAAACGTTTACTGTGGAAGTTTAAATTTCAAATTTAAATGCATGCTATATATATCATATTTAGATCTTTGTGTAGGATTAATACATATTAATTAATTAAATTAATTAACAATTTCTACTGTAAAATTATAATTTTGAAAAAATTTTAAAATTATCGTTTTACCCCTGCACTGAAATTCCCACACTAATCTAGGGTGTTTGTTAGATATATACATTATACTAATAGGCTATGATAATAGGTAAATATCATTTCTTAGTTGTCCATGCATTATAGTAACACCATTCACAATGATATCATAAAAATTATTCTTTATTAAAAATTCATATCCGTTCATAGCCAAAAGGCCTACAAAAATTATATTTAATAAGAATGATGGACAATAGTAATAATCACTTAAAATGATAATTTTAGAATTGAAAACAAGCTTGATAATTCTTAAAGCTAAGATTAGAACTTGACTTCCATCTCCCACATTCAGGAGTCTCTCACCATCTTCAAATCTCTTATTGATCAAAAATCTCTGTAATAAATTGCAAATATTAATAGGACTTCCAGTATCCAATACTCAGATCATAGTATCATAAATAAAAAAGTTATAAAGTGTAATTATATAATTATCTTGACCAGCAACCTCTTGCTTTCTTCTCTTGTTCAACTTGTTCGAGTCAAGAGAAGCAATGTATTGAGGATAATTCCACTTTTAATGACCCAGCTTCTTATAATAGAAGTATTCTACCTGACTCTGATCAACCTTGGACTTCTTGGTCTGATTGGGCTTAGGGACCCCAGCATGCTACATCTTCTTATTATTCTTCTTCTTTCCTTTCTTAAAGGGATGATGCCCAGAAGAAGACCCACCCATCACATTCACTGGCTCCTTGTAGAGCTGATGATCCTTCTCAAAAGTCTGTAGCAATCATAATAAATCATGATAGTTTATTGTAGGCCTGATTATTCTGTAATGACTGAGAAAAGGTTAGTAGGACTTGGGCAAAAAATTTAGGATTGTATTTTTTCCTAACTACTCATGCAAGAAAAACTCGAGTTTGCTTAGGCGCTCTATCTGCTCGATCATGTACAATACATGATCAGTGACTGACACCCCCTCCCTTATTAGGGCATTAAAGATAGTACAAGATATTTTGTGCCTCTCAACATCATTAGAAGTGTTGAAGGACTCATTCAATACTTGAAGCATTTTCTCCAATTAAGCATCCTCAAATTTGTAAATAAACTCATCGTTCATGACTGCTTGCATGATGCAACGCACAGTAGTTCAGTCATTGAGCCACTTTTGATAAGTATCTCAGACCACACAACGAGCATTTGGAGTAGGCTACTCTGGTGCTGGATCTATAAGAACATATGAGATCTACTTGTACTCTAGGACAATCTTAAGTTTTCGATATCAGCTATCAAAATTGGGTCCCATGAGTTTGTCACTGTCCAATAGTGAGCGGAACAACAAAGTATTAGCCATAATTGAAAAAGAAAATATAAGACATATTAGTATATGAATTATTTAAGCCTAAAGACTTGGACTTTAGTCTAAAGGTTCTCTCACTATTTTATACAAATTAATAGCCTCTCCCTTCAATTCGAGGAATTATCTTAAATTCTTAGCAGGTACTAGAATCCACACAGACTGCACACAACCCTGAGTGTGGCTCGACCAACTCTTATGTATCTATAGGTTGGTTCTTAGCCAATTATTTTTCTAAATAATTTTTAGTATTAATTTCATCCCAAGCACCTCTTCAAGAGGCATGTAGCACCTCCAATAAAAATTTTGATTAGGTCCAATCATTAACATGACCATACTCAGTGCATCTAACTAACAAATGATTAGATCCGAGTATGGCTCGACTAACTTGACCACCCAATAGAAAGTAACAACTGAGTCATCATATTATGAATGATAATTTTAATAGCCAGATAAGCACTAAGCGTATGGCACCTCCAATGATTATCTAGACTATTGGATCCATTATCATCCAACTTAATGGAAGGCTATAAATTTGTTATCTCTATAACAATATTATTTTAAGGACCTAATAATTTAAAAAATTTAGTTATATATATTAGAGATAAGAGAAAAAATTAATCAATAAATAAAAATTCTTCTACTGACTTCATCAAGTCATCGAAGAGGACTAGAGATAGCTGGTTCAAGGATACTTAAATCAGTCATACTAATTAATCTTAATGGTATGGTCAACTTAAATTACTAAGTAGCCTAATCAAAACATAATCTACCAAGTTGGCCAAGTAAGTGAGATCGATGGGAGGGTAGCCAATGCTAGCGTTACACACCTTTCGATCAGGTAAGCATGCACCCAATTAAAAACCATCGGTCAGAACTGTCGGATTTATCTTTAAGACCAACTAGTTAATTAGTTTTAATTTGGTCAGCCTAACGACTTTGGCTTGACCATTGAGCCACAATCAGATCTATTGGTAAATCAAAATCATGGACTTGATCAACTACAACTATTGTGTTTGATTTAGAGTATCTTTGACCTAATCTAAATCAACTTTTGGTTAGATTTGATCAACAACTCAATTTGATTCATTATCTATTTGATTTCAACCTTAAGTCTAATCCAGTTAAAAAGATCTGATTTGAGCTAACCCATTGCCTCATATTTTATGTAGTGTCATTAGATCTTAAATTTATAATTCTAGATCTAAAAATTTGACTCTTAATTCTCAACTAAGTGTAGAACTCATGTGGATTTAGGTTAGGAATTGAAATCATTTCAGATGTAAACTTCTTTACATTAAATTTTATGCAAAAATATTCAAATAAAAAATTTAAGTCGACTCACCCTGAATTGAGTCGACTCATCACATTGAGTCGACTCAACTCTGAGACATAATCAACTTAGTAGTGATGAAAAGAAATCGATATCCTCAGCCTGTACAATTGAGTCAGCTCAACAAAGAACTGAGCCACCTCATTAGGATTCTAAGTCGACTCAAATCAAAATCAAGTTGACTCAGTAGGTGTGCCAGCAACAAATTATAGAATTTCAGATCAAACATTTTTGCATAAACAATAATAAAATTAATCATAAATTAATTTTAGATCTAATATAAACTTATTTATGATTTTAAATTTTATTTTTAATGATTAAAATAATTTTAATAAAATTTTTTGCTGTTCTTCTTTATGAGGTGTAATCACTGCGGCACCCCTACATGTCATAAGAGAACCCATCAATTGGATAAGAGAGGGACCTTAATTCTTGCTTCTTGTTATGGTCGAATGACCATGATGATAAACTCCATTCGAGTACTTGGCTACTAAAAAATTTGATCTAACATATAGATTAAATTTTTGATCTATAAGCATATGTATTCATGTCAAAATGAATCTTGCGCTGATAGCACTGATGAAAAATTGTTGGCGATTTCATGCATGTATTTCAAAATTTTTTTGAAATAAATCATAGCAGAATACTCTAAACTAATTAAATTAACCTAGCATACATTAGATCTAATCTAAAACATCCTACACTAGGATCAATGATATGACATAATATGCATACAAAATCTGAAATTGAAAATCATAGATCTAATCTATGTGATCATTGAGTTCCAAACCTAATACTCAATACGGGTTGAAGATCGCCGCTATTGATTACTGTGGATTTGAGGTTCTTCTATTGAAAAATATGTCCAAAAATCAGTTATCTATTTGTAGATGATTGTGCTCTTTGTAATTTGTATATGAATTGTTAATGAATAAAAATTAATTTTGGCAAGTTCATCATAAATATATATTTTTCTTTGAACTCTTATGTTATGATGAAGTCCTTAAAACTATAATATAATCGATAAAAGAGGATTTATCAATTAGTTCTTAAACTAGTTTGTGATCAAATGATATGTTATTAATGAGGACAATAACATTTATCGAGTATAGATTATTGTTTACTATATGAGTTGGTTGTTTTCTTAACTAAGGAGTGTGGAGACATTGATATAATATACAGATGAGATGTAGGAGTACATCATCACTAAATAATGACTCACCTGCGAAGCACTCTGCTGTCAAAGGTAGCTCGCAAAGGATATGGGTATAAGTGTCCCTCTAACCTGAGATCAGCACGATGACTTGCAAGCAACTCACTGTACTTTGATGTCGGATTACCTGTATTTCTAGTGCAGTGACGAAAGGCTATTAGATATAGTCAAGTAGTTATGAAGTCGATGTGTGAGTCAAGACTGGATTGACCCCTCTGAATTATAAGAGTTAATGTATCACTGTATTTCAATCCAGTAAAACCTTGGCTAGGATAATTTTTGTGATCTGTCATAGAATTTGAGAAAGAGTGAAATGTATTATGGATGACTCATCCAAGATTAACAGTTTAACCCTAGATCATCTAGAGCATTAGGATCAAAGGGATGAATTATATGAAAGAATAGTGCCCTACAAGCCAATCACATAGGGATGTGAATGGATTTTTTTTTATTTTTTTCCTACTCATTTGTATGACATTAGTTATTTTTGTTTTTGAGATATTATATTTTATCATTTGCTGCATCATATTTTTTATGATTATGATAAATCTCATAGATTAGGGCAATGACTTTAGGGCCATGATGAGATCATGCTAGTGGGATCTAAAATCTTGATAGCTCCAATCTAAAGTGTTCCTAATCGTTGGATCATCGAGTTAGAGATCGATGATATCGAAAAAATTTATACATCCTATGTATGCTTGATGGAGAGGGTAGTTGGTCTCACAAGCACTTGTGTAGTGATACTAATACAAGGATGTAGGTGCTCATTAGAGAATGAGTTCATTGAACTGACCCACAAAAAGAACATCTGATGGAGTCTTACAGCATATCAACAGATGGTTCTTCGGTGAAAGTAGTGCATGTGATCCTTTGACCTGAGATCACCATGGTATCTTATGTACATGGATCCTTACTTTGGTTTATTCTCTAGTATACCACTTTGAGATATGTGTGGGATATTTTGGGTATGGTAAAGTATGCATGAAGGTTGTAAGTCATCAATAAGGAATCGATCACTCCTTATAGGAGGAGAGAACATCCTATGTGATCTCATAAGATGATGACTCTGAGAGTCTCTAGCCAGAGTAGGGATGAACAGTAAAAATAGTTTCTACTGATTCATCAATCGAGTCATCATCATCGAATCAAGATATATATGGATAGGTATTTGAGTTTGATATATTTTTATACCCATGGTCTTTTCGAGATATTGTGTGATCGAAGGATTGAATTGCATGATAACTCATCATGAAAGGATAATTTTTATATTTTTATCAAATTTTAAATCTTCTGAGTAGTCATGACATGTTTCTAGATGTTAATCTTGACCTGTGAACTTATCAAAGTTAAAAGAGTTTAATTCGAGAATCAATTAGAAAGAGTCTTAGTTGATTGGGACTCTTGAGCTGACCTAATCCAATCGGATTAAGGTTACGTCAAGAGTCTTAATCCACTACTGATTGGATTTAAAACCCAATGGATCACACATAATAGAAATTTGGTCTTGATCCAATCTATTTAGATTTATTATAAATCCAATGGGTTAATTAAATTACTAGCACATGAATTAACCCAAGTTCCCAATTGGGTTCAGTGCAAATGTGTTTGTGCTAAACTTTTGCTTATTGCCTTGACCTAATATGATTGGGTTTGAGCCATCTAATTATTAGTTGATTTATCTAATTTATATGGAAGAGTTTCATATGAATAAACCTCCTCCACAACAAAAGCCACACAAGAAAAAATTGCCACACCCCATTTATTTTGGCATTAAGAAGGAAGAGTCCTTCTTAAGGGGGTCTATTAATTTCTTTCAAGTTCCACGCATTTTCCATTAATCCTCGTGTCATGTGATGGTGCTTGGGATATGGGGTGTGGAAGAGGAGGAGGAGTCTTTCTCATGGAAGGAATTTACATGCCAAAAATTATTGGGATGCTGCATTTATTTTGGCATTGGAGAAGAGAAGTCCTTCTCTTCTACTTCTCTTAATTTTCTTACATGTTTCCACACATCCCATTATTTTGTGCACCATCAGATGGAGCCTTGGGATGTGGAATGTGGAAGAGAAGGAAGAGTCCTTCTCTGGCAAGGACCTTGAATGTCAAAATAAATGGGATGCTCCTTTTGTGCGATGAGATATGGAAGAGTCCTTAATTTAATGGACTCTTGGTATTTCATGCGTTCTCCCTTTCCACATGCCATATTTTGGTGTTCTGATTTTTTCTAGTAGAGGAAGAGTCCTTCCACTTGTTAAAGACCTCTTATTCCACCCCTTAACCCATGGTATTTCACACTAAAAATTAATTTTAGCATGTAAGGGAGGTGGGAAGCCAAGAGTTGGTGCCCCTTGGAATTATATGTGGCACCCCTTCATACCTTATATAAGGGTGCCCCATATGGCTTAAAATTTATCCAGAAATTGGTTTGGATATGAAATTAGATAAGGAAGAGGTGAATAAAATTTGAAGTGAAAAAGACAATGAAAAGAGAGAGAAAAATAGAAAGGAAGAGAAGAGAGAAAATGGAAAGCATGAGATGCTTGTCCAAAAATCAGATTCTTCATGTGTTAAACATAAAATCTGATTTGTGTGTGGTGAGATCTTTTGGGAAAGGGTTCCTAAAGAGGTCTTAGTGAAGGTCATAAAGGCATACAAGCAATGGTGCAATCAATTTTTGTGAAGGACGGTCGGCAATGAGCATGCAAAGAAGGCTGCAACGCCATGACAATTTGGGAAGGATCCTGATCAATCCTGTGTGGATCATCATTGGAGGGCTTCTACTTTGGAGTCTTGTGGAGGTTTCAAAATTATTAGATCATAGTTTTCTCATTGATATATGACTTTTGGTCTCTTCCTGATATATATATTTTTGATCATTTGATTGTAATCATCAAGAGATTCCTAAAGCTTTTGTGTTCCAGTAGACAGGTTTAAATATTAAACTTTATTTTCAATTATTGAATGCATGTTAAAATTTTGAAATATATATTTCACTGCATCACCAAAATTCAACAGTGATATCAGAGCCACCATTATTTGATTCAACTAATATCTTTTTATTATTTTTGTGATATAGATTAGATCCGGTTCAAACTATGTCAAAATCAGATTTTTTTGATTGATGTTTACTTGATGTTCTTGATGTATTTTTTTTTATGATAAAGTATTATTAATCCATGTTCGAACTTTGGATATGAAATTTCATGGACTATTAACTTGTGTGACATGTTTAGATTAGATCCTATGATCTAATTTTCGATGGAATTGAAATTCAGTGCATGTGATGCACGGAGCCTTGAAATGCTATATATGGATGTAGATTGCCAAGACTTAGGGTTCTTGCATTTAATGCATCTACCTTAGATTCAAAGACCGACCACCATATTATCGGGTACACACCATTGTGGGTCGATCATTTTGATTGTTGCTCGAGGAATGTGGGGTGTTGGAAAAAAAATTGATCATGGAAAGGAAGCATCAAACATAGATTAAGATTTTTTATCGATGGATTGGTTTAATTATAATTCATTATTCTAATGTGATTAGAATTAATGATTATACATTAAATCAATTTCATGATTCTAATTTGATTAGAAGTCATATTTAATTTAGGTTAATCAAATTATCATTTACCTAATTGGATTAGGGTTTGAGTTATGGTTGACCGAATTTGTGTTAACCTAATTGAATTATGTTTAACCTATGAATTGGTCAACTCAACTCAAATAAATGATAAATGATTGACTTAAAATTAAAAAATTGGGTCAAGTATTGAACCCAAATCAAAAACCCTAGTGGGTCCTATGCCCATATATTTAGACATCTCCATTGATATGTGTTTGAATGATATTGTAATTGAAATAATAGGAGTAGTTTGTTATATGTTTTATAATTATTATAAAATGTATGTTGATTGGTTACAGACTATGGTACATCCATGTGATGGATGTATGCATGAATGCTTCCACTATTGCCTGGTTATATAAATGCATCTTCGAGAGTTGTAATAGGAGCTGAGTGTCCCTGATGCATTATATTATCAGTTGAACCTTTTCTTTCTATATTCTCAACTATTGATTAAGATTTTTGCATATTGATATAAAATAATAAAAAAAATTATTTAAAAATAGATAGAAATTATTTTTTTTATTTTTAAATAAAGATCAAGCATTCACGGTAGACTTCATAAAAATGAAGACTAGACTACCAGACTTTTGGAGAGTAGAGGTACATTAAGATTGATCATGAGATGGTTTAATCTATGATGCACCTAGGGTTAGACCCATTGATCATCCTGTGGCTCGGATGATTTTTTCAAAAAGTCCATAATCATTAGATTTCTTTTATTTGCTCTTACATGCAGGTAGTTACAAATTAGAATTTACATGGCATAAGATGTATGTATATGTTTAGGATGTGCTTGAGACCTAAGTCCCTCATTCAAATAATATTAAGTCATAATGGCGAAGTGTTAAGAACACTATCCATGCCTTCCTTCATACTAAGCCAGTATTATCTTAAGAACCATAGTAAGCTTGTTGTGCTATCTACAAGGCTTGCTGTGGGGACTATTTTGATACTATCTTGGTACATAATAAAGCTAATAGTAATTAGCTCATACTAGATTAATAGAGTATGTCAAAAAAAACTGTAGTGAGTTTGTAGTGCTACTCACAAGGCTTGCTAGAGTGATTGGTATGATGTTGACTTAGTGATGCTTATGGCATATTCTGGTAGTTTGTCTTATTGTGTTATCCACAAAGATAGTATTATTTCGGTATGACCATATAGGATTGAAGGATATAATTTAACTAAAATACTATAGTTTGTTGTGCTATCCAAAAGACTATAAGTATTTTAGAGGCAAAAATTATATTGAGAGTTGCATGAGATGCAATTAGTAAAGAGTTACTTATCTTTGAACTCATAAGAGCTTGTTGTGCTATCCGCAAGGCTTTTTATAAGGAATTAGGATTTCAACTCTACTAAAAAACTTTATGATAAGGTTTTTTTATTTCATACTTGAGAGCTATGAAATTTGTTAAAATAGTGGGAGACATAATTAGATAAAAATCTCATCTGGCTTGTGCATGTCATCATGAGTAGTCCTTGAATGTTCTTATAGACACATATGCATATTTACTATCACTACATAATAAATTTTTTAAATAGATCGAACATCATGAAATGGTTGAGGAAAAGAAGGTGAAGAATATCTTCACTAGGGTATCTAATTTAGTATTACAGCAATAATGAACATTAGAAATAAATTGCAAGAGTTGTCTTGCAAGTGTGAAGTAAGAGCAGGATGTAAAAGTTGCATCTGCTAATAATTTATATGAGATATAAATTAATTATAATTGAGTATTTTTAGCTTTAAAATATTGGGTATATGATACCTTATATAGGTTCTTCTTACGCAAAGTGTTGCTGGAACTATAAAACTGAAGTAAGGTGACTACTTATTTTTTTGGCATTAATGGATAGTCCATTCATGCTGAGGCTGTAGGAATCTATATTACCTTCTAGCAAAGTTTAGAAACTAGTAGATCATTGTTATGTGCTTGAACTTATCAGAGACATTATTTCAAAGTTTTTGTTATTGTAGTATAGTTTTGAAATTAATGTTGTGAGTAAAAGTTACTCTCCTCCAGATAAATTTTAGGACTATGATCTCATATTTTTATCACTCAATGATGTTGTTCTTCATGTTGATGAAAATAATAAATAAATATGTGACAGTCACATATCTCAGGACAAGCAAGGTATTAAGTCTTAAATATATAGATATAAGAAGACTAATAATATCTCGACCTAGAGATTGACACTTCATATGTGATATGATATGTTGTCTAAAATACTTCATAAATCTTATTATCTCATTCTGAAAAATATCTTAAAAATTACTATATATGTTAGATATTATCAAAATTTTATTATGAGCACTCCATACGAGATATGGAAAGGGCAAAAGGAAGGTTACCCACTTATATGAAAAATACTGATGTACATAAGTTTTATACTAAAACAGGTTAATATATATTAGTTTATAGGTTATCCTGAGAGTAGTATGTGATACTACTTCTACCACACTACTTGACAAAAGTATTTTGACAGTAGATATGCGACTTTTTAGGAAAAAAGAAGGAGATCGTGGGAGGATAATTGAACTTGAAAAGTTCAAGACCTATGAACTATCCTATCATAATCTGTGGAATATCCATAAATTGATCCTCATCCAGATGTGCTCATTAATGAGACATATCATGATACACACCTCCTCACCGAAGGTCAATTCAAGTGTGTAATGTACCACTCGAATATGGTTTATCATCAAGAATGATGATACACCATACATCATTAAGAATGGTGTTTTTTTGATCTATTTGGAGATCGTCATGAGTAGAGATTCTAATAGTTGGCTTGAAACCATAATATTTGAAAAGAACTCCCTGTACATCAACCAAGTATGGACTATGGTTGTAGCATCTGTGGGTATAACCCAACAGGTTGCTAACAGGAAAGTCAATTTGGATTTTTGTTATTGCCACATACCATCTAGAGAGTTTGTCTCTAGTGGGAGGCAAATGCATTTATGGATTCAAGCAGGCATTGCGGAGATAGTATTTCTATTTTTGATGAGATAGTCAAATATTTGACTTTATCAAAAATAAATGAACCATGTATGTGTGCAAGAAGACTAGTGGGAGTCCCACTAACTTCTTGATTATGTATATGGGTGACATACAGTATATTGGGAAGATAGTCCCGATATTGCACTCAATCAATGACGTGCTTATCATAAATATTTTCATGAAAAAGACTTGGATTAAGCATCTAATATATTTAGCATCTATAGGAATAGATGTAAGTGGATGTTAGGCTTGTCCTAGTCTAGGTACATGAAATTTATGTTGAAGGGGTTCAACATGAATGGGTGTAAAGGAGTTTACTTACCCAAACATTCAATGTAACAAGCCTGATGTGAATTATGTTCTGTGCATAATCATTGATTTCAGGTAGATCCTTGATAGGATCTTTTGAAAACTATGAAAAGCATTCTCATAATACTTGAGAAGTACTAGAGGAGCCATGAATTGAAAAAATTTCAAACAGCAAACTGTGTTAAACTCAGATAAATGCTGTTACTAAAGAGTGCTAAGAAAAGTTGCCTGATGAAAGGTTCATCACTAAATTGGATGTGGTCTCACTAGATACCCACAGACATCCTAGGCACTTTCATCTCATTCATGGTATGATCATAAAATGAGTTAGTATTAAGAACATTATAATGGATTAGTTCACTAAGCCTTATACAGCAGCAGTGTAATCGTCATCCTGATTGCATAGGCATCAGGTACAGAGATAATTAGCTTTAGTACAAGTGAGAGATTGAAAGAATAGTGTCCTACAAGCCAATCATATAGGGATGCGAAGGGATTTTTCTTTATTTTCTTCCTACTCATTTGTAAGACATTAGTTATTTTTATTTTTGAGGTATTGTATTTTATCATTTACTGCATCATATTTTTTATGATTATGATAAACCTCATAGATTAGGACAATAACTTTAGGGCCATGATGAGATCATGTCAGTGAGATCTAAAATCTAGATAGGCCCAATCTAAAGTCTTCCTAGTCATTGGATCATCGAGTCAAGGATCGATGATATCGGAAAGACTGGTACATCATATGTATACTCGATGGAGAGGGTGGTTGATCTCATAATTACTTGTGTGGTGACACTAATACAAGGATATAGGTGTTCATTAGAGAATGAGTTCACTGAACTGATCCACCCAAAGAATATCTGATGGAGCCTTACAGTATGTCAACAGATGGTTCTTCAACGGGAGTAGCGCATATGATCCTTTGACTTGAGATCACCATGGTACCTTGTGTACATAGATCCTTACTTTGGTTTATTCCCTAGCACACCACTTTAAGATGTATGTGGAATATTCTGGGTATAGTGAAGTATGTATAGAGGTTGTGAGTGGTCAATAAGAAATCAGTCACTCCTTGTAGGAGGAGAGAACATCCTATGTGGTCTCATAAGATGATGACTCTGAGAGTCTTTAACCAAAGTAGGGATGAACAGTAGAAATAATAATTATTGGTTCATCAATCGACTCATCATTATCAGATCGAGATACATATGGATAGATATTTGGGTTTGATATATTTTCATACCCATGACCTTTTCGAGATGTTGTGTGATCGAAGGATTGAATTGTACGATAACTCATCATGGAAGGATAATTTTGATATTTTTACTAAATTTTAAATCTTTCGAATAGTCATGACACATTGCTAGACATCAATCTTGACTTGTGGACTCACCAAAATTAAAAGAATTTAATTCAAAAATCAATTAGGAAGAGTCATAGTTGATTAGGATTCTTGAGCTGACCTAATCCAATTGATTAGGGTTACGTCGAGAGTCTTAGTCCATTGCTGGCTAGATTTGAAACCCAATGGGTCACATACAATAAAGATTTGATCTTGGTCTAATCTATTTAGATTTATTATAAATTCAATGGGTTAATTAAATTGCTAGCACATGAATTAACCCAAGTTCCTAATTGGGTTCAGTGCAAATATGTTTGTGCTAACCTTTTGCTTGTTATCTTGACCTATTGTGATTGAGTTTGAACCATCTAATTATTAGTTGGTTTATTTGGTTTATATGAAAGAGTTTCATATGAATAAACCTCCTCCACAATAAAATCCATGCAAGAAAAAATTGGCACGCCCCATTTGTTTTGGCGTTAAGAAGGAAGAGTCCTTCTTAACAGGGTATCTTAATTTCTTTCAAGTTCCATGCATTTTCTATTAATCCTCATGTCATGTGATAGCACTTGGGATATGGGGTGTGGAAGAGGAGGAGGAGTCCTTCTCATGGAAGGAATTTACATGCCAAAAATTATTGGGATGCCACATTTATTTTGGTGTTGGAGAAGAGAAGTCCTTCTCTTTTACTTCTCTTAATTTCCTTACATGTTTCCACACACCCCATTATTTTGTGCGCCATTAGATGGAGCCTTGGGATATGGGACATGGAAGAGAAGGAAGAGTCCTTCTCTGGCAAGGATCTTGAATTCCAAAATAAATGGGATGCTCCTTTTGTGCGATGAGATATGGAAGAGTCCTTAATTTAATGGACTCTTGGTATTTCACGCATTCTCCCTTTTCACGCACCATATTTTGGCATTCTGATTTTTTCTAATAGAGGAAGAGTCCTTTTGCTTGTTAAATACCTCTTATTCCATGCCTTAACTTATGGGATTCCATGCTAAAAATTAATTTTAATGTGTAAGGGAGGTGGGATGCCAAGAGTTGGTGCCCCTTGGAATTATATGTGGCACCCCTTCATACCTTATATAAGGGGTGCCCCATATGGCTTAAAATTCATCCAAATATTGGTTTGGACATAGGATTAGATAAGGAAGAGGTGGGAAAAATCTGAAATGAAAAAGATAATGAAAAGAGAGAAAAAAATAGAAAGAAAGGGAAGAGAGAAAATGAAAAGCATGAGATGCTTGTCCAAAAATCAGATTGTTCATATGTTGAACATAAAATCTGATTTATATGTGGTGAGATATTTTGGAAAAGAGTTTTTAAAGAGGTCCTAGTGGAGGTTATGAAGGCATACATGTAATAATACAACCAGTTTTTATGAAGGATGGTCGGCAGCGAGCTTGCAAAGAAGGCTGCAGCGCCATGATGAATTAGGAAGGATCTTGATCAATCCTGTATGGATCGTTGTTGGAGCGTTTATACTTTAGAGTCTCATGGAGGTTTCAAAATTATCAGATCATGATCTTCTCATTGGTATATAACTTTTGATCTCTTCCTGATATATATGTTTTTGATCGTTTGATTGTAATCATCAAGGAGTTCCTAGGGCTTTTGTGTTCCGATAGACTAGTTTAAATATTAAACTTTATTTTCAATTATTGAATGCATGTTAAAATTTTAAAATACATATTCCCCTGCATCACTGGAACCCAACATTATGTAGTAACCATATGCTTAGGTTTTTGACTGTTGCTTTGTAATTATTTGATCTATCCCAACGTTGGGTATCATTGCTAGATGGTCACTTCGATTAGTATAAGAAGTAGTTCCTATACTACCGGCTTAGTGTTCAAACCTATGGAGTCATGCACAAAGTCAAACTATATAGAAAAAAATTGATCTAATATCTATGTATTCAATTGGAAAATATGAGACTTGATTGAACATATAAATTTTCTTAATTAAGAATTAAGTTATGGGTTATATAGAATTAAATATTGACTATGTCTAGCTAGCACTACATTTGGTGATGAATTTAACCTAATCTATGATCCAAAAGAAATATATGAGATTGGATTTGAGTTCTAATTACTTTAGATTAGATCTAATTGAATTTAATTTTATTAAGGCTAATTGGGTTAATTAACTAAGTTGAACTTGGACAAAGATCCTAATTAGATTAGGACCAATAGCATTTTCAAAATTGATTCGAATCGGATTTGAATTGGATTTGAATTAAATCTAAATCTGAACCAAATTAGATTTGGTACACCATGCCTTAAAACCTTGAGACTCTCTCTCCTTATGGCCAACTAAGATGGAGGAGGGGTGCTAGAAATTGCACCCCTCCCCTTGGGCATGTGGCAATAATGAGAGGTGCAAGGTGGCGCCCTCTCTTTTTCTCTTTTGGATCCTCATAAACTAGAAAATTTTGGATTTGATTCAGAGTCCTAATCTATGAGGTGTTTGATTAAGGTTAGGATTTCTTATCTATTTAAGAAGGGGGTATGTGAACATAGAGATGAATTGTGGAATTGATCTTGGCATGAGGTTTGGAGTGGGCGTGAGATCTCCTTAGGCATCCCCTCTCTTTGGGTGTCTTCCCTCTTGGGCATCTCCTCTCTAAGGGTGTGGTGGTGTGTGGAGTCCTTTTAAGTCTTGAGATTAGATCTCAAAGCCCTCCTCTCTTTCCCTTCTGAAGAAGTCCTCTAGCATCTTCATCCATCTTTCTTGCGAAGATTGGCATGCGAGTGAAGTAGAGGGCCAGGATATCCGGATCTCGCGAAGCAACGATCTTCAGGAGTCAATCTACCTTGATCATCTTTTCACTATGCATCAAGATAACTTTCATAAAAGTTAAGAAAATTTTTATGTTGGGTATAAAATACCCACAGCCGAAGTTCTCAGCGGGATTAACCCTTGCGGGCTCCGTCCACAACCTCAAGGGGGACTCCGCCCGGACTCCTACGGGAGTCGGGCTCCGCCGTCAACTTCAACAGCCGGTAAGCTCCGTTCGGACTCCTACGGGAGCCGGACTTCGCACCTGACTTTAACTACAGGAGGACTCTGCCCGGACTCCTACGGGAGCCGGGCTCCGTCCACGACTTCAACCGCAAGGAGGACTCTGCCCGGACTCCTACGGGAGCTGGGCTCCACCGCCAATTTCAACTGCCGGTAAGCTCCGTCCGGACTCCTATGGGAGCCGGACTTCGCACCTGACTTTAACTGTAGGAGGACTCCACCCGGACTCCTACGGGAGCCGGGCTCCGTCCATGACTTCAACCGCAAGGAGGACTCCATCCGGACTCCTACGGGAGCCGGGCTCCGCCGCCAACTTCAACTGCCGGTAAGCTCCGTTCAGACTCCTACGGGGGCCGAACTTCGCGCCTGACTTGAACTGCAGGAGGACTCCGCCCGGACTCCTATGGGAGCCGGGCTCCGTCCACGACTTCAACCGCAAGGAGGACTCCGCCCAGACTTCTACGGGAGCCAGACTCTGCCACCAACTTCATCTGCCGGTAAGCTCCGTCCGGACTCCTACGGGAGCCGGACTTCGCGCCTGACTTTAACTGCAGGAGGACTCCGCTCGGACTCCTACGGGAGTCGGGCTCCGTCCACGACATCAACCGCAAGGAGGACTCCGCCCGGACTCCTACGGGAGCCGGGCTCCACCGCCAACTTCAACTGCCAGTAAGCTCCGTCCGGACTCCTACGGGAGTCAGACTTCGCACCTGACTTTAACTGCAGGAGGACTCCGCCCGGACTCCTACGGGATCCGGGCTCCGTCCATGACTTCAACCGCAAGGAGGACTCCGCTCGGACTCCTACGGGAGCCGGGCTCCGTCCACGACTTCAACCACAAGGAGGACTCCGCCCGGACTCCTACGGGAACCGGGCTCCACCGCCAACTTCAACTGCGGTAAGCTCCGTCCGGACTCCTACGAGAGCCAGACTTCGCACCTGACTTTAACTGCAAGAGGACTCCGCCTGGACTCCTACGGGAGCCGGGCTCCGTCCACGACTTCAACCGCAAGGAGGACTCCGCCCGGACTCCTACGGGAGCCGGGCTCCGCCGCCAACTTCAACTGTCGGTATGCTCCGTCCGGACTCCTATGGGAGCCAGACTTTGCACCTGACTTTAACTGCAGGAGGACTCCGCCCGGACTCCTACAAGAGTCGGGCTCCGTCCACGACTTCAACCGCAAGGAGGACTCCGCCCGGACTCCTACGGGAGCCGGGCTCCGCCGCCAACTTCAACTGCCGGTAAGCTCCGTTCGGACTCCTACGGGAGCTAAACTTCACACCTAACTTTAACTGCAGGAGGACTCCTCCCGGACTCCTATGGGAGCCAGGCTCCGTCCATGACTTCAACCGCACGGAGGACTCCGCCCGGACTCCTACGGGAGCCAGGCTCCGTCCATGACTTCAACCGCAAGGAGGACTTCGCCCGGACTCCTACAGGAGCCGGGCTCCGTCGCCAACTTCAACTACCGGTAAGCTCCATCTGGACTCCTACGGGAGCCAGACTTCGCATCTGACTTTAACTGCAGGAGGACTCCGCCCGGACTCCTACGGGAGCCGTGCTCCATCCACGACTTCAACTGCAAGGAGGACTCCGCCTGGACTCCTACGGGAGCCGGGCTCCGCCACCAACTTCAACTGCCGATAAGCTCCGTCCGGACTCCTACGGGAGCCGAACTTCGCACCTAACTTCAATCGCAGGATGACTCCGCCCGGACTCCTACGGGAGCTGGGCTCCATCCGCCACTCCAAGGAAGACTCCACCCGGACCCCTACGGGAGCCGAGCCTCATCCCCGACTTTGGCTAAAGGAAGACTTTGTCCGGACTTTTACGGGAGCTAGACTCCGGGCTCCTCTCAAATGGATAGCTAACTACCCCTCTCCGCCAGACACTCTAGCCGAACTTCAGCCGACAGGTCTGCGCTCCCTGGCGCGACGCAGCAATGGCCACGATCCTGCTCCACTTCCTGCGATGGATTTTGCGCGGCTACATTATTCCCTGGCAGACTGCTATGATGCCCACGATCCTGCTCCACTTCCTGCGACGGATACCGCATGATTCTTCCATCCTCTGGCAAGTCACGACAACGGACGCCGCTCCACTCCCTGCGGCAGACTCCACGTGGCGCACTTCGGTGATAGCCACGGGTCTACTCCACTACTCTTCGCAACAAATCCCTCCTGACTATGGGCGGCCCACTACCAGACAGTTACAGACACTGCTATCAGTCTGTTGCCCCCCCCGCCTATAAAAGGGGGACCCCAGATACGTTATTTTATAAGCTCTCATTTTTACCTAAAAACTCTACTAAAATTTTCGTTCGAGCACTCCATTCTTGTTGAGACAGAGAACTGACTTGAGCGTCGGAGGGTCTTGTCGGAGCAACCCCACCTCTGGTTTAGACTTCTTTTGCAGGTCCCGGCGGCGATCGCGACTCCCTCAACTCCAGCTTCTCCGGCACAAGCGGATTTTTGCACCAATAGGATTGGCACTAGAGGAAGGGGCTGTGTCTTCGCAGCATCCTTGTTCTTAAAGGAGCGCTCAACGGGACCGCCTCCGGTCATCTTCTCCAGCACCCACTCCTCCTTTCTCCACTTGGTCCTTGCTCGATGCCTCCCCGCAAGGCATCCACGCGACGGTCCACGGCCTCAGTGGCCAGATCTCAGGCTCCGGCCTCTCCTCCTGTTTCTCAACCTCCTCCTCCTCCTCCTCCGG
This sequence comes from Elaeis guineensis, assembly GCF_000442705.2. Lineage (NCBI taxonomy): Eukaryota > Viridiplantae > Streptophyta > Magnoliopsida > Arecales > Arecaceae > Elaeis > Elaeis guineensis. The sequence continues at coordinate 87,828,144 of NC_025997.2, forward strand.
CGACGGCAATCAGCGCGGAGCAGTTTGACCTGCTGGCGCAGCAGGTCAGAGGCCTCACAGAAGCTGTGCAGGCTATGCAGCAGCAGCAGCCGCAGGCGTCAGTACGCCAGAAAAGGGTGTCTCTGGAACACCAGAACCCGGTGGCAGGGCGGGCCACTTGGGCCAGCCGCCCCATCCTCCTTGGGAAAGCGAACCCGAGGGTGGAGAGCCCTCAATCGGACCATGACTCCACCCTTGGAAGATCCCTGCCTCCATTCTGCCAGAGGACCCTCGAGACTCGAAGTCGGGAGAATTTTCTGGACCGGAGACTCCAAGAGATGAATCGGTGGATCGAAGAACTCCGCCATGCTCCCCCCGCTTATGGTGAGGATATTTGTACTGACCCTCCCTTCTCTCAAATGATCATGCAGGAACCGATCCCGCCAAACTTCAAGCTCCCCTAGTTCGAAAGCTACGACGGGACTTCGGACCCGGTGGATCATCTGGAAGCCTTCCGGATGATGATGCTGCTTCACGGTGCTCCCGACGCCATTCTATGCCGGGCCTTCCCATCCACCTTGAAGGGAGTGGCGAGAAACTGATACTCGGCTCTGAAATCGGGTACCATCTTTTTCTTCGATCAAATGAGCCACCAATTTGTGGCCCATTTTGTCAGCAGCCGGCGCCCCCGGAAGGATTCAGAGTCCCTCATCAATATCAAGCAGAGGGAAGGGGAGTCCATTCGGGCCTACATCAATCGTTTCAACATCGCGGCGCTGGAGGTCCGGAACTTGGACCAATCAGTCGCAATGGCCGCTCTGAAGGGTGGCCTTTAGAAGAATGACCTTTTGTTCTCTTTGGAGAAGAAGTATCCCAGGGATTTTGCTGATTTATTGGCTCGGGCTGAAGGATACGTCCGAGCGGAAGAAGCCTTCAAAATGAAGGATGAAGAGACAGCGAGGGAGCGGCAGGCGGGAGACTCGAGTAAGCCCACAATCGAAAAGAGGTTGAGAGAAGCCCGATCGCATTCTCGATCCTCTCCTGGGCACAAGCGTGCCCATACTCCACCCCAGGTGCGCAGGCAGAGAAGTCCGGATCGCGGGGTTCGGCGGGGTTCTCCATCAGGAAGGTTCCGCAGCTACGCCCCCCTCAATGCCTCGAAGACCCAGGTACTGATGGAGGTCAGGGAGCAGCTTCCTAGGCCGGAGAGGATGCGCACACACCCCAGGAAGCGCAATCCCAACAAGTTCTGCCTCTACCACCGCGACCACAGCCACGACACAGAGGAGTGCATCCAGCTCTGAGATGAGATCGAGGAGCTCATCTGGTGAGGTCGACTCGACAGGTTCATCCGACGCCAACCTGAGGGTAGAGGAGATCGGCCAAGGGCCCTGCCGCAACCTAAACCGCCAAGAAGGGAGGAGCAGCCCAGAGATCGACCTCCCATCGGGACCATCGACTCCATTGCCGTAGGGCCTCAAGGAGGAGCAGACCTCCCGCAACCGTGGGACTCGGGAAACCTATAAATGTATCGCTTACGATTTCACCTTGAATCAAAATTCCTTTCTACTTGACATGCTCTTCCCATTTGGCATGGATTTATCACGACTGGGTATAACCCCTTCAAACGCCTAAAACAAAGTTATGCTAGGAACGGGGGGAGAACCTCATCCTAACATACCTGAAATGAAAGTCCGATTATCTCGAGATCGGATGGGGGGAGAGGCCTTACAACGCCCTAACGTGCCCCCACAGCCATGTCAAGAACAGGAGGAGAACCTCGTCCTGACATGAGCAAAGTCAAAGGCCTGGTTCTTTTAGACCGGATGGAGGGAGAGGCCTTACAACGTCCTAACGTGCCCCCACAGCCATGTCAGGAACAGGAGGAGAACCTCGTCCTTACATGAGCAAAGTCAAAGGCCCGATTCTTTTAGACCGGATGGGGGGAGAGGCCTTACAACGCCCTAACGTGCCCCCACAGCCATGTCAGGAACAGGAGGAGAACCTCATCCTGACATGAGCAAAGTCAAAGGCCCGGTTCTTTTAGATCGGATGGGGGGAGAGGCCTTATAATGCCCTAACGTGCCCCCACAGCCATGTCAGGAACAGGAGGAGAACATCGTCCTGACATGAGCAAAGTCAAAGATCCAGTTCTTTTAAACTGGATTGGGGGAGAGGCCTTACAACGCCCTAACGTGCCCCCACAGCCATGTCAAGAACAGGAGGAGAACCTCATCCTGACATGAGCAAAGTCAAAGGCCCGGTTCTTTTAGATCGGATGGGAGGAGAGGCCCTACGGTGCCCTAACGTGCCCCCACAGCCATGAGCAAAGTCGAAGGTCCAATTCTTTTAGACCGGATTGGGGGGAGATGCCCTGGCGATGGCCCTTACGTGCCCCCGCGGGAACGGGAGGAGAACCTCATCCTGATAGTGACGAAACCCGACCGCCTGACAAGATCAGGCGAAGGGACAAGGCCCCTCAGCGACACCTCTACACTCCTGTGCAACCCCGCAAAAGCGAGGGGAGGGCCCTCACTCTGAGAAGAGGAGGGATATTAAAGAGGAAGAGCGACGAGCTACGACAGAAACAGATAAAGAACGAACCACACCAAAGACCTAAAGAACCTCATCTCAACAAAGATGGGGAGCTCCTACCAAACACCCCAGGTCTCTGAGAAAACTCTCGACACAGGTCAAGAAGACAGCGACGCCCCCGAGGTAATGCGAAGTTCGGACCGCCAAGCTCGAGCTCGCGGCCATGAACGATGAGGAAGGCAAGCCAATGTATCAACGACTGGGCGCCTCCCAACGACATCAACATCAGACAGGTCGGATGACAAGAAAAGTTCGACGGACGATAATTTAATACAATGCATGGACGAGGTAACACAAAATTCCCTTTTCATTTCATTTCCAAAATACACACTACAAAGCCCGGAAGGCCAAAGAAAGAAAAGCAAAACGACAAAAGCAGGATGAAACAATGAAAGGGAAAATATATACATGAAAGGACAGAAGGATGAAAAGAGCTCTAGGGAGGCTCTGCTCCCTCCGACCTAGAATTATCTGCTCTACCCCTCATCTAGGACTGCCTGAGATTCTCAATTTCTTCTTCTAGCTCTCTCCTTCTCTGCAGTGCATCTTGGAGCGCCCGACGAAGTCATTGGCTCTCGGTCTCCGCCTTCCGGTGCCTCTTTCTCAAGACCTCAGATTCTGCCTCTACGTCCGTGACGGCCCGCTGCTCGTATGCCAGCTGGATCTTCAGTTGTTGCAGCTCAGCCATCTTTTCCCTGAGGGCAATGAAAATCCCATCAACGGTTCCTCTTAGGGACTGGAGCTCATCAGAATCCCGAGCGGAAGTAAGCTGAGCCCTGTCAGCCAGCTGCCTCTGAAGACGGGCGACTTCATCGGTCGCCACCCTGAGTCTCCCTTTATATTCATCCACCTGCCTGCGCCAACCGGCCCGGTGTATGTCGTAGCTCATCTCGACATCTTGAAGCTGCTGCTGAAGGGCGGAGACCCTCTTCGATCACTCCCGGTCGCCATCGGCCCGGGCCAAGAGCCGGGATGAACTCCCTTCCAGCTGGCCGATATTTTCCTTCGCAGCCGATAGTTCCACCTTGAGGGCGCTAATCTTGGCGGCTTGAGCCCAAATTCGGTCGCTGGCGCTCTTCTTGCATTCCGTGAGCTCCTTCGTGAAATCCGCCTTCCTCCGGCTATACTCCATGATCCCCTTCACGTGGAGATTCCGAAAGTGGGTGGCCTCCGCGGTGGCTTCAGAATGACCTTCTCTCAATCTGTGAAGCTCGCCTTCCATCTTCTTTGACTTCTTTGTCAAGTGAAGGACTTCCTTCTTCAGCCGCTGGATCGTCGACTTCAGCGGGACCCCCAAGGGCAGGGGAAGTGCTTCTGCAGGACACTGCCATCGGAAGGCAAAAGCGTCAAAACATGACTCATCAATATCAAGCAGAGAGAAGAAGGGGAGGAAGGAGAAGCCACCCACGATAAGAAATTCAACTTTATTGATTGGATGATTCTTGAAGACAAAAAAGAAAAAAAGATTGCGATGAAATAAAACTACAAGATCGGAGGTCTCAGACCTCAGGGGCCAGGGTTGGAGAACTCGGTGTCCCCGACAAGGGGGCTGCGATAGCAGTGGTAGCGGGCGAGGGACCAGCCTCGTCTTCGGACTCCTCAACTAGGAAGCCGAGGTCGAGCTTCAAAAATTTTCTGGCCACCTTCTCTTGGCAGAGCTCGAACCCCTTAATGAATGCCTCCTGGCCGAATTGGACATTCAGGTCCCACATCTCCGCGGAGGTCTTGAATTCCTCTACCGCAAGGACTCTGGCCTCCGAGACCAGGACTGGAATCTGCTCAGCCAAGTTGGCGACCTCGGCCTCTGCCTTTCTCGCTGACTCCTCCAAGGTCTGCCTCTCTTCCTCCCGGGCTTGTTTCTCTCTTTCCAGGGCTTCTTGGAGGGCGACTACTTCGGCCGTCTTTTCTTGGAGGTGAGCAACCTCGGCCCGACAGCGCTCCTCCACCTGGACGATGTCCCTCCTCACACGGTTCGTCACCTCGATATTGGCGAGGAGCTGGTGCCCAATCTGCAAGGGCGGCTAGGGGATCAGAACAAGGGCCGAATAGCCAGGTAAATGAAGATTTGTTTACCTCAAGGAAAGACCCTAAAGAGTCTCAGACCAACTGCTCAGGATTGGCACGGTCGATCCTCTCAACGACGTCGGGCAGAATGCAGCCGTCGATCAACAGCCTGATCAAGTCCCTGTCGTTGAAGGGATTCTCCGGTCCCTCTTCAGAACCGAGGGACTCGTCAGCAGCAGTTCGACGGCTACTCACCCTGCAGGCTACCGACTTCCTTCTTTTCCCCCTCTCGGCTACGGATGCCTCCGTGGAGCGGACCCCCGAAAAGGGGGCCCCAGTCGGCGGACTCCTCGAGGAGGTCCGGGGAGCCGTTGCCTCGACATCCGAGGGAATGTCAATCGTTGGAGCCGCCTGGATGGGTGCGGCCAAGCTCGACTCCTCCGCCCTGGCCCTCTTCGCCGATCTGGAGGTCGCGGCACCCTTTCTTTTGTGGGCCCTGAGGCACCTGGCAAGCATCTGCACTGCTTCGGCATCCATTCCTTAAAAAAAAAAAAAAAAAGGGGGAAGCAGATCAATCAATCAAGAGTCAGAAATCGACAATGGGGTAAAAAAAAAAAAAAGAGAAGGAAGAAGAGTGAAAAAAGAGAAAGAAAAGAAGAAGGGCTGAAGAAAAGAAGATAGAGGAAAAGATGAAGTACTCGCAGGATCCTGGGGGCTCAGGCCAATGTTGAACAAAAATTGCTCCCTCAGAAGATTTGGAAGGGAAGGAGCGGAATAGGCAAGAAGCTTCTGGGCGGCCCGGAGGTCATCCTCCCCCAGGCTGCGGGCCCGACGGACAGAATCCCTCAGAAAGCCCCAAGGGGGCAGGCCCAGCCTCAGGGTCGGACAGTGGATGAAGAGGTATTTCTCCTTCCAATTGTGGATTGAAGAAGGGGCACCTTTCAGCAACCCCTTCTTGCCGAACTGAGGAGAGAAGTACCACCAGTCCTTCGCCGAAGGATGGCGCTTGAAAGTATAGAAGTGCCTAAACAGGAAGAGGGATGGTTGGACCTCGACTACGTGGCAAAGGGAGAGAAACCCTATTAAAAACTTAAAAGAATTCGGGGCCACAGAAGCTAAGGAGATGTCTAAGAAGTGGAAGAGGGCGACAATAAAGGACGGAAGTGGAAGCCAGAGTCCGGCACGAAATGCCTCCTGATATAGGCAAAAATGATCGGGCGGGGGGGTGCTAGCCCGGTCAGAGGGACTAAGCAGCTCCAAGTCGTACTCTGGAGGAACTCCATACTGAACCCTTATCAGAAGGAGTTCCTCCAAAGTCAGGGAACATGGAACAGCGCCCGGCGCAAAAATCGGGCGGAGCCCAGCCCCAGACGCGGGTTCGTCTACAGAATGAGGGACCTGGGGGTTTGAGGTGGAAGAACTCCCGGAACTGCAGGGAGCGAAAGAGCTGGACGACATTTCGAATAACTCTGAATGAGGGCTTTAAAGATCCCGAAGAAGACGGACAGGATAAGGGGCGAGAGGTCACAGGAAACTAACTCGGAGGAATACAAAAAATATATAATGGCAAAGAAGAGGTCCCTAAGTGGCGGGAAGAAAGATGAAGGCGCTGGAACTAACCTAGATCACTCTGAGGGATGCAGAGGGATGAAGACAGGGACGATTTGAAGGGCGCCTATCGCCTGAGAGGACACCAACAGAAACAGGACTCTCGGAGGGAGGGCAGATACTGCTAAAACTCTGGAACAGAATAAGGCCCCTGAAGGTGGAAGGATGGGTTTAAATAGATCCTGGGATCCGGCGCCATAATGATCGCGAATCCCCCCAGGCCAGCCCACACCCGATGCGTATCCCACTCCCCCCGGCAGGCGGCTAAAAGCGACTGACGGATTGGCAGGGCCATTATGGCATCGTACCTGGGCCAGTGCACCGACGAGAATTTCGAAGGGTCCGTTCGTATTGCCCCGATTCGAAAAGACTCCAGCACGCGTACATTTAATGCCAAAATATCTGGGGGTGGTCGTGAACAGGATTCGAGGAGACAACTTCGGCTATGCCAATCACTCTGTACTTCCTTCATTCGAAATTCAAATTCGAAAGTAGGGGGGCTGGTGTTGGGTATAAAATACCCACAGCCGAAGTTCTCAGCGGGATTAACCCTTGCGGGCTCCGTCCACAACCCCGAGGGGGACTCCGCCCGGACTCCTACGGGAGCCGGGCTCCGCCGCCAACTTCAACTGCCGGTAAGCTCCGTCCGGACTCCTACGGGAGCCGGACTTCACAACTGACTTTAACTGCAGGAGGACTCCGCCTGGACTCCTACGGGAGTCGGGCTCCGTCCACGACTTCAACCGCAAGGAGGACTCCGCCCGGACTCCTACAGGAGCCGGGCTCCATCGCCAACTTCAACTGCCAGTAAGCTCTGTCCGGACTCCTACGGGAGTCGGACTTCGCACCTGACTTTAACTGCAGGAGGACTCCGCCCAGACTCCTACGGGAGTCGGGCTCCATCCACGACTTCAACCGCAAGGAGGACTCCGCCCGGACTCCTACGGGAGCCGGGCTCCGTCGCTAACTTCAACTATCGGTAAGCTCCGTCTGAACTCCCACGGGAGCTGGACTTCGCGCCTGACTTGAACTGCAGGAGGACTCCGCCCGGACTCCTACGGGAGTCGGGCTCCGTCCACGACTTCAACTGCAAGGAGGACTCCACCCGGACTCCTACGGGAGCCGGGCTCCGCCACCAACTTCAACTGTCGGTAAGCTCCGTCCGGACTCCTACGGGAGCCAGACTTCGCGCTTGACTTTAACTGTAGGAGGACTCTGCCCGGACTCCTACGGGAGCCGGGCTCCATCCACGACTTCAACCGCAAGGAGGACTCCGCCCGGACTCCTACGGGAGCCAGGCTCCGCCACCAACTTCAACTGCCGGTAAGCTCCGTCCAGACTCCTACGGGAGCCAGACTTCGCACCTGACTTTAACTGCAGGAGGACTCCGCCCGGACTCATACGGGAGCTGGGCTCCGTCTACGACTTCAACCGCAAGGAGGACTCCGCCCGGACTCCTACGGGAGCCGGGCTCCATCCACGACTTCAATCGCAAGGAGTACTACGCCCGGACTCCTACGAAAGTCGGGCTCCGTCGCCAACTTCAACTGCCGGTAAGCTCCGTCCGGACTCCCACGGGAGTCGGACTTCGCACCTGACTTTAACTGCAGGAGGACTCCACCCGGACTCCTACGGGAGCTAGGCTCCGTCCACGACTTCAACCGCAAGGAGGACTCCGCCCGGACTCCTATGGGAGCCGGGCTCCGCCGCCAACTTCAACTGTCGGTAAGCTCCGTCTGGACTCCTACGGGAGCCAGACTTCGCGCCTGACTTTAACTGCAGGAGGACTCCGCCTGGACTCCTACGGGAGCCGGGCTCTATCCACGACTTCAACCGCAAGGAGGACTCCGCCCGGACTCCTACGGGAGCCGGGCTCCGCCGCCAACTTCAACTGTCGGTAAGCTCCGTCTGGACTCCTATGGGAGCCAGACTTCATACCTGACTTTAACTGTAGGAGGACTCCTCCCGGACTCCTACGGGAGCCGGGCTCCATCCATGACTTCAACCGCAAGGAGGACTCCGCCCGAACTCCTACGGGAGCCGGGCTCCGTCCACGACTTCAACCGCAAGGAGGACTCCGCCCGGACTCCTACGGGAGCCGAGCTCCGTCGCCAACTTCAACTGCCGGTAAGCTCTGTCCGGACTCCTACGGGAGCCGGACTTCGCACCTGACTTTAACTACAGGAGGACTCCGCCCGGACTCCTACGGGAGCCGGGCTCTGTCCATGACTTCAACCACAAGGAGGACTCCGCCCGGACTCCTACGGGAGCCGGGCTCCGCCGCCAACTTCAACTGCCGGTAAGCTCCGTCCAGACTCCTACGGGAGCCGGACTTCGCACCTAACTTCAATCGCAGGAAGACTCCGCCCGGACTCCTACGGGAGCTGGGCTCCGTCCGCCATTCCAAGGAAGACTTCGCCCGGACCCCTACGGGAGCCGAGCCTCATCCCCGACTTCGGCTAATAGAAGACTTCGTCCGAACTCTTACGGGAGCCGGACTCTGGGCTCCTCTCAAATGGATAGCTAACCACCCCTCTCTGCCAGACACTCCAGTCAAACTTCAGCCGACAGGTCTGCGCTCCCTGGCGTGACGCAGCAACGGCCACGATCCTGCTCCACTTCCTGCGATGGATTCCGCGCGGCTCCATTATTCCCTGGCAGACCGCTATGATGCCCACGATCCTGCTCCACTTCCTTGCGACGGATACCGCGCGATTCTTCCATCCTCTGGCAAGTCGCGACAACGGACGCCGCTCCACTCCCTGCGGCAGACTCCACGTGGCGCGCTTCGGTGATAGCCACGGGTCTACTCCACTACACTTCGCAACAAATCCCTCCTAACTATGGGCGGCCCACTACCAGACAGTTACAGACACTGCTATCAGTCTGTTGCTCCCCTCGCCTATAAAAGGGGGACCCCAGATACGTTATTTCATAAGCTCTCATTTTTATCTAAAAACTCTGCTAAAATTTCCGTTCGAGCACTCCATTCTTGTTGAGGCAGAGAACTGACTTGAGCGTCGGAGGGTCTTGCCGGAGCAACCCACCTCCAGTTTAGACTTCTTTTGCAGGTCCCGACGGCGACCGCGACTCCCTTAACTCCAGCTTCTCTGGCGCAAGCGGATTTTTGCACCAACATTTTATATTTCAAATCTATTTTTTTCTCCCTAGCATCCGATCTGATCGGATAATTTTTTCCTTCAACTGGTATCAGAGCCAAGTTGAAGATATGAGTGCATAGAAATATTTTTTTGTTATTTCTTGATCTAGTATATGATCAAATTTATTTTAGATAAGATCTAATCAGGTTTTAACCTAATTATTGGATTTTTTCTGATCTAGTTTTGATCAATTTTTTTGGATTAAATCAGCTCCAGAACATGACCTGTTAAAAATATGTTTTAACGGAATTTTTTCTACAAATTTTTCTGTTCAACTTTGGACCTGATTATAACCTGATCTAAATCTATTTTGAATAAATTTTTGTGGATGATTTTTAGTCATAAAATTTATGTTTAATCAGGTTTAGATCTGAATCTATTTTGATAGATTTTCATATCTAATTTTGGACAGATCTCTGCACTTGTTTTGATTTCCATCTAACCAGAATTTTTCTATGCATTCATATCAATTTTTTGAATAGATTTCTATATTATTTCAGATATAAATTAGATGATTTATATGTTGTATAAATTTTAGGTTCATATTTGAAATAATTATGATGTTATGTAATAATCTAATTAGGTTAGATAAAAATTCTGCATGCTGTCATATTATGAATATGATTTGAACCAGAATTTTTCTTTTACATATATGATATATAGTGTAGAATTATTCTTAATATTCAAGTATTCAGATTGAGTTGATCACCGTGGCTGTCTGATCATAAGAGGAAGGAGAGATTAAAGTCTCTCTCTTTTCTAATTGATGGCTTCTCTTATGGTGCGTACGGATGCTGTTGTGATAAGATCTCTTGAAGAAGAACAATAATTTTTTTTTTTAAATTATTCTAATAAAAAATATATTTAGATTCGATCTAAAAAATTTATGATTATTTTTTTTTGATTTATGTAAAATATTCAGGTTTGAAAATAAGTTTCATAATCAGAAAATTAATGACATATGATGTAAGTTTTGCATAAAATCTTTTTGTAAAATAGTTTTACAAATTAAAATAGTTTTAATGTAAAATTTTATATACTTAATTAAGAATTAAGATATGAAAATCAAAAGATCTAGATTTGAGAATTGAAGATCTTAAGACACCTTATAAACCAAGAAGCTATGAGTTAGCTTGAATCAGGTTATTTAATTGGGTTAGACCTAGGGTTAGAATCAAATTTGGACTAAGGTGAAAAATAAATTAAATCTAATCAAGAGTTGAATTAGATTAAATCAAGATTTCTATAGAACAACCTTAATAGTTGTAGCTTGATCAAAGTCCATATTTTGATTTTACCAAATAGACCTGATCGTGGCTCAATGGTTAGGGCTTGGATCAATAGGCTGACCTGATCAATTTTTGTTGAACAATTAGTGTCTAAAGTAAGTTTGGCAATCTGATCGATGATTTTTAATTGGCAGCTCACTTACCTGACCATTTCGATGGTGTCTTAGGCAAGCCTTGATAAATCCTCCCATCAATCTCACTTACTTAGCTAACTTGGTCAATTATGTTTTGAATTAGGTTGCTTGATGATTTGAGCTAACCCATGCCATTAAGGTTAATCAATATGACTGATTTAGATGTCTTTGGACCAACTTGTTCTTAATCCTCTTTGATGGCTTGGTAAAGTCAGTGAGAGGATTTTCAAATTGCTGGTTAATTTCTTCTCTTGACTCTAAAATATATAATTAAATTTTTTAAATTATTAGGTCCTTAAAATGATAATGTTAAAGGGTTAACAAGTTCATAACCTCCCATTAAGGTGGGTGGTAATAGGTCTAATACTCTAGTTAAGCATTGGAGATGCCACACGCCTGGTGTTTATCTAATTATAGAAATTATCATTCATTATATGATGACTTGGGTGTGACTTTCTAGTGGGTGGTCAGGTTAGCCAAGCCACACTTGGATCTAATCATTCGTTAGTTAGATATACTGAGTATGGTCATGTTAATTGTTGTACCTAACTAGAACTTTCAGTGAAGGCACCACATGCCTATTGAAGAAGAGCCTGGGACAAAATTATTATTAAAATTATTTGAAGAAGTAATTAGTTGAGAACCTACCCATAGATGCATAGAGATTGGTCGAGCCACACTCAGGTCTGTGTGTAGTCTATATGGATTCTAATACCTGCTAAGGAATTAACCTAATTCCTTGAATTGGAGGTAGAAACTATCAATTCGCATAAAATAGTGGGAGAACCTTTAGATTAAAGTTAAAGTATTTAGGATGAAATAATTCATATACTAATAGATCTTTTTTTTTTTTTTATAGTCATGGCTAACACTTTATCGCTTCGCTCGCTGTTGGACAGTGACAAGTTGATCAGATCCAACTTTGATAGTTGATATTGCAAGTTGAAGATCATTCTGGAGTACAAGAGGATCCTATATATGATTACAGATCTTGCATATGAGGAGCCTATCTTGATTGCTCATGATGTAGTCAAAGACACTTACTAGAAGTGGCTCAATGATCGAACCACTATGCATTGCATTATGTGAACGGCTATGAACAATGAGTTTAGTCACAAATTTGAGGATGCTTAGTTGGAGGAAATGCTTCAAAAGTTGAATGAATCTTTCGTTACCCCTGAGGATGCAGAGAGGCATAAAACCTCTTGTGCAGTCTTCAATGCTCGAATGAGGGAAGGAACATCAGTCACTGATCATGTATTATACATGATCGAGCAAATCAAGCATTTGAGTAAACTCGGATTTCTCTTGCATGAGTAGCTAAGAAAAGATGCGATCCTGAATTCTTTGCCCAAGTCCTACCTACCCTTTTTTAGTCATTATAGAATGACTAAATCTGTAATAAACTACCATAGTTTGGTAGGGTTACTGCAAACCTTCGAGAAGGATCACCAACTCCACAAGGAGCCAATGAATATGGTGGGTGGTTCCTCTTCTAAATGTCATCTCTTTAAGAAAGAAAAAAAGAAGAATAAGAAGAAGGTATAGCATGCTATGGCATCTAAGTCCAATCAGATGCAAAAGCCCAAAACAGACCAGAATCAGGCAGAATGCTTGTTCTACAAAAAGTTAGATCATTGGAAGGAATTATCCTCAGTATATTGCCTCTTTTGACCCAAACAGGCTGAAGAAAAGAAAGCAGCAAGAAATTACTGGTCAAGATAATTATATGATAACATCTTGTAATTTCTCTATCTATAATACTACTATCGGATATTAGATATTGGAAGTCCAATTAATATTTGTAATTCATTATAGGGACTTCAGGTTAGTAGAAGATTCGAAGCCGACGAAAGATTTCTGAATATTGAAGATGGAAGTTGTGTTTCAGTTCTAGCATTAGGAATTGTCCATCTTATCTTCAAGTCTAAAATTGTTATTTTGAATGAGTGTATTGTCCTTCATTCCTTTTGAACATTATTTCTGTAGGCCTTTTGGCCAAAGACAGTTTTAACTTTTCAATAAAGAAAAATTATTGTAATATCATTATGAATGGTATTACTGTAATGCACGGACAATTGAAAATTGATATTTATATATTATCACAATCTGTAACTATAATGGACACGTCTAATAAACACCCTATGATAGATAATATCAGTGATGCCTACCTTTGACATCGTCGACTAGATCATGTGAATAAGAATAGGATAGACAGGTTAGCTAAAGAAAAAATTCTCGACATTGATGATTATGAATCGTTACCAATCTATGAATCCTGTCTTCTTGGTAAGATGACAAAATCACCTTTTAAAGAAAAAGATGAGCAAGCCACTGATGTTCTGAGTCTAATATATAACAATATATGTGGACCTATGAACACAAGTGCCAAAGGTGGATTCAACTACTTCATTACTATTATTGACGATCTATCAAGGTATGGGTACATCTACCTTATGAAGTATAAGTTTGAGTCATTTGAAATGTTCAAATGAGTTTATAGTAAAGTAGAAAAATAAACTGAAAAGAGTATTAAAACTCTTCGATCAGATTGAAGAAGAGAATATCTTATTAATGAATTTCTAATATATCTAGAGGAGAATAGGATTTTCTTTTAATGAACTCCTTTGGAGACACCATAACATAATGGGTTATTAGAAAGGAAGAAGCGAACACTGTTAGACATGGTTCGATCCATGATAGGCTTTGCCACTCTACCATACTCCTTCAAGGATATGCTCAAGAAACTACTTGCTATGTACTGAATAAGGTTCCAAGCAAGTCTGTCAATAAAACTCCATATAAGATATGGACAAGGCAGAAGCTAGTACTCTCACACCTTAAGAGTTGGAGATATCTGGCTTATGTCAAATGTTTAAAGACATGTAAGCTTGGATCCAATGTTTACCCTAGAGGTATTTCTCTATTCCTCATATTTTCAAATTTAATTTTAGATTTAATATCAGATAATAAAAATTAGATCTAATAGATCTTAGATCTGAAATATCATAGGATAATTTTTTTAAAATATTTCACCCCAGATCTCATTAGATCTAGAAGATCCTGTTGGATGTGCCCTAGATGCCAGATCGACTGACACATTCCTGTACAGATCTAAGGGCAAATTTATAATTTTAACTATAAATGAATAAAAAGATTATTCTTCTATCACATTGTATATATTGTGTCTGTGATACATCCTTTGAGTTAGTAGGAATGTAAATTCATATTTTCAAGAGTTAAAAAATTAAGGCATGAATTTACATAACTAACTCATAAACAGCTCCTGACCATAGGATCATCACGAGGATGGTGATCGATTCGGAAGGTTGGTGTACGATCACTTCCTTAGGGTAGATGTGTCTTGAGTCTACGGTGTGGAGACACCAGAGTGAGAGTACAGGTATTCATTGAGAATGAGAGTACTGAGCGTGACCATATCAAGCAGTCATAAGAAAGTCTACCTTCTCGTCAATGACTAGCTCGATGCTGCAGTTGTGTGTCTAGTTCTTTGACCTGAGGTGCATCGATAGTTTACCTTGTGTGTGTTATAGTTTGACTACACCATAACTCGATCTCCTAGCCATTCAGAACCCTGAGGTGTATGTTGGCTATAGCATATTAATTGTAGGAACTAGGTCGCACCAAGATGGAATCTATCAACCTCGGTAGATGAGAGTAGTCCTATGATAATTGAAAGATCGAGTCCTTAAGCCTATGGCCATGGTAGAGTGAAATAATAAAAAAGAGTTTTTTATTAAGGTTTCACATCAGACTCAGATCGATCGATTAACTCATATGACTGATGTTTGGTTTGACGAGTTCACCTTAACCCTAATTTAGTCGGGACTCATGATAGAGGAACTCAATCACACAGGTAGCTGCACCGAGAGGTTCATCTTCAGTTTTGATGGGTTGCCACTACATACTGCTAGATGTCACTGGTGGATTTTGGGAGCAATTAGAATGATATTGATGATCAATCATTCTAATTGTCTGAATCAGAAGAGTTCTGATCTATCGAAAGGAGTTTCGATGATGTCGATGATGAGATCACGACATATCTCATTACCATACGAAATTAAACCTAACTGGGTCACACAAACAAGGGTTAGGGTCTGGATATCATCAATTGGACTAACTCAATTGATTTGGATTAAATCCAATTAGGTTCAAAGAAATCGTGCTAGCACTCAATTGAGCCTAACTTTCTCCTCGTATAATCTTTTCTGTCTCTACTGAGCCAAATATGATTTGACTCATCCAGAGAATCTTGAAAAGATTTCTCTTAGTCTAAATAAAGCTTGTCTAGCTTAGAAAAGACTTGTCTTAATTCATGAGATGAATTTAAGATAAGCACCTGCTAATTCCTGTCACCTGCCAATTTCATTTTAAGACATCTATCAAATATTGACATATGGGTCTTAAACTGAAGAGAGCTCATTGAAGAATTTTTGTGGAGTGTCCACATACCAAAACCCAATTGAATTGGGTGCCATAATCAGATTATGACATGAGCCCAATTGGATTAAAATGGGCGCCCCAAATGGATAAGAACCAAAGAGTCCTGATAAACATGGACTCTTTGGCACCACCTTGCTTGAGCTTATCCAATGTTGGTGCCAACTTAGGAGAGAGAGTAAGGTTCTTATCTAATATGATTAGATGACATCACTCCACCAATCAAATTTTTTTCAAAATTTATAAGAATTTTTTGATTGGTTGAATGATGTGGCACTGCGCAGCATACAGGGTCTATATAAATCCTGCTGCGCCTAGGGTTTCATGGAAGAAATTATTTTATACAGAAAACCCAATAGCTGCTATCCCCTCCTATCTTCTCTATATCCTCCCTGCTCTCCTTCCTCCCCTCTTCATGTCCAAAGAGTTGGACGTCCATCTGGCAAAGATCCA
Source organism: Elaeis guineensis (assembly GCF_000442705.2). Taxonomy (NCBI): domain Eukaryota; kingdom Viridiplantae; phylum Streptophyta; class Magnoliopsida; order Arecales; family Arecaceae; genus Elaeis; species Elaeis guineensis. The sequence continues at coordinate 87,843,828 of NC_025997.2, forward strand.
AGGCGTGGTGACGCCTGGAACAGAAGGCTACGGGACTTCTTCGACAGGCTGCTACTCCAACTTCAGGAAGACTTTTGAAGATCTTCCTAATCAGATTTAGATCTGATTTTTGGAGCATAGATTTGTGAGTAGAAGATATTCCAAGTTTTGCCTAAGTGGATACCGGTAGAGGCCAGGCACTTGCATGGCTACATCAGAACCTCGAGCTATGCTGAGATCATCTGCAGGGTAATTAGATTACCCTTGAGGTACTTCTTCTTTCATCATAATTTTAGATTTAATTTTAAATTTTAAATATCAAATATGAAGATTAGATCTAGAGATTTAGATCTAAAATAAATATAAAATAATTTTTTTTTTAAATTATTTCATCCCAGATTTGATGAAATCTGAAAGATCCTATAAGGAAATGCGGTTTTCCTCCATCAAGTGGTATCAGAGCCAGATTGTTGGCTCTATTTTAGATCTAATTTAGATCTGATTTTAATTTTTATTTATTTGATATTAAAGATTTTAGATGTCACATCAGATATGATAGGATCTAAAATTAAAATATTTAAAAATTAAATCTAAGAAGATCTAACATGCATAAGATGCATGACTAGACTGAGATTAGTTGAATCTATGAATAGTCTTAAGTCTTATGTTTTAATGAGATTAAAATATAAATTAAATCTAATTTATTCTTTATTTTTTTGATGTTATAAGTATTATAATTAAATCAGAAAATAGAAAATAAAATTTTAATTTTTTCATAAAATTGATCTGCTGCATGCCTAGACTAGTTGTAGAATTGTTCTAGTAACTTATCTAGAATAGATTTAATTTTGAATAGTTCAATTTAAATCTTATTTTTTAGATATTATATGTGATATATCAGATCTGAAAGTATGTTAATTAGATTAATTTTTGATACATGATATGTATGCAAAGCATGTATTAGTTAGATCTTAAATTGTATATGTGATATGTTAATTTAGATCTAACTAGTTTTGTAGTTAAATTTATATTTCTGATTAAGGTGTTCCTCATGGCCGTTCGGTCATAAGAACAAAGTAAGATTTTAAGACCCTCTCTTCCCATTCAATGAGGTGTTCATATGACGTGTAGGGGTGCCGCGCGTTCATCCTTAATCAGAAATCAAAACTTACTTTTCTGCAAAATCCTAGATCCTGAAATCCTAGAATTTATTTTACATGCTTTGTTTATGAATTCAAACTTAATTAATGAATTAAACTTATAAAATTAAGTTAGGTCTAAAATTAAAAATTTCAGATCTAAGATATTTTCATAAAATTAGGTTCGGACTTGGGTAGCTCAATTAGGTCTAACGGTTGATCAAACCGAATCAAGAGTTGGTTAGGTGGAATCATGAAAGCTAATAATTGACCAGCCTAATAGGATTAAGTCTGGGTCAAGGTCAAATCATATTTAGATGTGACTCGATCAAGTTAAGACCTAATTTGGCTCAGAGGTTAAAGCCTGGATTGTAGGCTAACCCAATTAGTTCTGGTTCGATAATTTGGTGTCTAAGATAAGTTGGGCAGATGTGACCGATTAATTTTTAATTGGGAGCTACTCGACTCGAATGCATTCTTGTCGAGTTAATGACATATCCCTCCCATCGATCTCACTTACCCGGCCATATGTGTCGACTCAGTTCTGATTAGAGGTGCCTAACAATTCGAGCTAACCCATGCCACTAGGTTAGTCATAATTGTTATGACTATGTCAAGTCAAGTTTAATGAGACCTAAATTAAATCTCTCTATAAAAATATTAAATCTAGGTCTTCCACCATTGTGGATGTGCGGGTCTTTCTCGGGGTTGATTGTTCTCGGCTGGTTACAGTGGCTCAATTGTACCGGAAAGATGCAACCATGTCCATTCGGCATTGGATGCTACGAATTAGAGGATGGATTGGGCTCAATATTTTGGATAAGGTGAGGGACCCAATCAGGAATCTAGTTTGTGCAAATGGTGGGTCTGACTTAACTAAGGATTGGAGCAATATCTCGAGCACAGTGAGCTTCATGAATTACAGACCAAGTTTTGGGTGCACCATGATTAGAGAATCATTGGACAAGAGTTGTCCACTCATCGGTTGACCCATCACCAATAACTGTTAGGTGAGGTGGTGAGCCAGTCGGTGAGATCGCACCACCCACTAAAAATCACTGATCACAGAGATTTTCACATCTCTACCAAGAGAGTGTAGGGATCTGAGAAAATAGTAAGAGCCTAATTTATTTAAAAATGAAACTTCTAAATAAATTGGTTAAGTCTGATTATAAAATCTAACTAGAAACTTTTGACTCTCTATAGGAAACATGTCTGCCTCATACCCCCTAACCAAAATATTAGACAACCACAGATTGACTGGACCCAATTTCAAGGACTGGTTGAGGAACTACAAAATTATTCTGGATTCTAAAAAATTGACTCATGTCTTGGACCAGGACCCACCTGTCATACCAGCACGTCCGACTGCTGAACAGAGAGCGTCTTTGAAAAAGTAGACGGATGATGATAACAAAGTAAGGTACTACATGTTGGGTGCAATGTCTGATGACTTGCAGCGCCAACATGAGAATATTTTTTCTACCCATCAAATGTTGGCTCACCTGCAAGAATTGTTTGGTGAACAGAGTCGCACGGCCAAGTATCAAGACTGTCAAAGACTTTCTAAGGCCAAGATGCGTGATGGGCAGTCAGTCCAAGATCATTGTTTGACAATGATCAAGGATCTTAAGGAGCTTGAGAAGCTCGGTATCATCTTAGACAAGGATTTTCAGATTGATGTGATCCTTCAGTCCTTTTCCGATGCATATGGTCAGTTCATCATGAACTTTCATATGCATAAGATGCAGTGTACCTTGGCTGAGTTAATGAACATGCTGGTTATGGCTGAGCTTTCTATGAAGGGTTCAAAAGGCTCAGTTCTTATTGTGGAGCGGACTTCTTCCAAAAGAAAGTCTTTTGAAAAGAAAAAGAAATCTGCGAAGAAGCAGAAGGTGGATGGCAAGGAGAAAAAGACAGAACTGAAGAAGAAGGCTGCTGATAAGAAAAAATATTTTCACTGCCAATCAGACGGCCATTGGAAGTGAAACTATCCTCAATACCTGGCCGCACTGAAGAACAAGAAGGATGGTCCTTCTAGAGGTATGCTCATTTTAGAGTCTAATCTTACGATTTCTTCTGCATCTAGTTGGGTGCTTGACTTTGGTTCTAGTGCTCATTTGTGCACTTCTATGCAGGGTCTTGAGGAGAGCAGGAGGCTGAGGGATGGGGAGATGATCCTACGCATCGAAAATGGAGGAAGAGTTGCTGTCGTGGCCGTGGGAACCTATCCTCTGCGATTACCATTTGGATTAGATTTAGTTTTAAGAGACTGTTATTATGTGCCTGTAGCAAGCAGGAATTTGATTTCTGTTTCATGTTTAGCACAAGAAGGCTATGTGATTAGCTTTTATAAGGACCATTGTAATATTTTTTATGAAAATAATAAAGTTACAGATAGTTTTCTTATTAACGGTCTCTATTAGCTACATATTGATGTATCTGTATTTAATATTGAGCAAAATATGAATGCCATAGGAATTAAAAGGCTTAGAGATAGTCTAAATCATAAGTATCTGTAGCACCTAAGGCTAGATCATATAGCGAAAGACAGGGTTAACAAATTAGAGAAATTCGAGCTATTGAGTCTGTTGACTTTCGAGTCATATCCAGTTTGTGAATCATGCCTTCAAGGCAAAATGACCAAGCTTCCTTTTGTGGGACATGGGGAAAGGGCCACGACCTACTTGCCCTAGTACATACTGATGTGTGTGGCCCATTTGATGTGCCGACTAGAGACAACTACATCTACTTCATTATCTTTACCGATGATATGTCTAAGTATGGGTATGTGTTTCTAGTGAAACACAAGTCTGAAGCTTTTGAAAGGTTCAAAGAATTCAGACATGAGATAGAAAAATAAACAGGAAAGCCCATTAAGATTCTTCGATCAGATTGAGGAGGTGAATACCTTAGTCGGGAGTTCCTAGACTATCTTAAGGATAATGGTATAGTCTTTAATAGACTCCACCTGGAACACCTCAACTCAATGGAGTTTCAGAACAGAGAAATCGGACCCTATTAGATATGGTCCGTTCCATGATGAGCTTCACGGACCTCCCCGAATTTCTTTGGGGATATTGTCTCATGACAGTAATTTATGTATTGAATAGGGTTCCCTCTAAAACCGTTCCTACCACACCATATGAGATATGGCATGGTAAGAAGCTAAGTCTGAATCATCTCAGAATTTGGAGTTGTCCGACTCATGTCAAGAGACAGTAGGCGGACAAGTTAGAGTTCACATCTTTTAGAGCTCGATTCATAGGATATCCTAAAGAGTCATTAGGATACTATTTCTATATTCTGCAAGACCACAATGTGATTGTGAGTCGAAATGCTATTTTTCTTGAAAAATAGTTTATTCAAGATGGTGGCATCAGAAGAATAATTAAGCTCAAAGAGAATGTCTCCCAAGAGCAATGAGCCAAAGAATCTGAGGAACCAAATCAATCAGAACTAGTCCTAACACAACCTCTTCCACCTCGTAGATCGACTAGGATTTTTCATCCTCTTGAAAGGTACTTAGGTACCATACAAGAGGATATAGAGGAAATGCTCCTCACAAAAAATGGGGTTCATGGTGATGATCCCAAGACCTATGATGAGGCGATATCAGATATCGACTCCGAGAAATGGTTAGAGGCAATAAGATCAGAAATTGACTCGATGCACTCAAACCAAGTCTGGACCTTGGTAGATCCACCTGAAGGTATTGTACCTATTGGGTGTAAATAGATCTTCAAGAGAAAGATAGGTGTAGATGGAAATGTGGAGACATTCAAGGCTAGGCTCATAGTGAAAGGTTATAGTCAGCGCGAAGGCATTGACTATCAGGATACCTTCTCGTCCGTAGCCATGCTAAAATCCATCCACATATTGCTTGCTATTGCAGCCTATTTCGATTATGAAATATGATAGATGGATGTGAAAATGGTGTTCTTAAATGGACATATTGAGGAAGATATCTATATGAAACAGCCACTTGGTTTCACATCCAGTGATGATGATCACAAGTTCTGCAAGCTGCAAAGGTCCATTTATGGACTTAAGCAAGCATCTCGAAGTTGGAATACTCGTTTCAATGATGTAATCAAAATGTTTGGTTTCATCAAGAACGAGGAGGAACCATGTGTGTTCAAAAAGGTCAGTGGGAGCGTAGTTATCATCCTCGTATTGTATGTAGATGACATCCTCCTAATTGGGAATGACATTCCCATATTGACCTCAGTCAAAGTATGGTTGTCTACAGAGTTCTCTATGAAAGATCTAGGAGAGGCATCCTTTATACTGGATATTAAGGTCTATAGAGATAGACCGAATAGGATGCTCGGACTTTCACAGAAGATGTACATAGAGGAGGTGCTAAAAAGGTTTAGCATGGAAAACTCCAAAAGAGGTTTATTACCTTTAGACATGGCATTCATCTCTCCAAGAAGATGTGCCCTAGCACACCTGAGGAGATTGAACGCATGAGCAAGATCTCTTATGCTTAAGCAATAGGGAGCCTCATGTATGCCATGCTATGTACACGACCTGATATAGCCCATGCTGTGAGTGTCACAAGCAGATATCAGTCGAATCCAGGTGAAGAGCACTGGACTTCTGTGAAATGTATCCTTAAGTACTTGAGAAGGACTAAGGATATGTTCTAGTCTTGGGAATGGAGAACTCCAGATTCAGGATATACAGACTCAGACTTTATGTCTGATATAGATGATCGAAAGTTGACATCTGAGAGTCTGTTCATTTGCAATGGTGGTGCAGTTAGCTGAAAAAATTCCAAGAAAATGGTGATTGCTGATTCCACCATAGAGGTAGAGTATATTGCTGCATCAGAAGCTGTGAAGGAGGTATTCTGATACAAAAAGTTTGCCGTAGAGCTTGGAGGTGATGTCATCAGATGCCATACCTCTTTACTGCGACAATAATGGCGCCATAGCCCTAGCTAAGGAGCCAAGGTCTCACTAGAAGTCCAAGCACATTGAGTGGTGATTCCATCTGATCCATGATTACCTCGAAAAGGGTTATGTTGAGGTCAAGAGAGTCGACTCCACAGATAATGTGGCAGACCCACTGACTAAGTGATTGGGCCAATAGAGATCGAAGCCCACGTTAAGAAGATGGACTTAGATATGTAGCGAATTGGCATTAGGTCAAGTAGAGTTTGTTAGATG